>NW_026868099.1:0-74114 GCF_020745735.1 Hemiscyllium ocellatum | reverse complement strand
AAAAAAACTCCTGGTTTAGTGCAGAGACTAGAGGGCCCTTCCCAGTAAGAAGCGGGTCTATCTTTGTAAATTCCTGGGGCATGGGGATAATCCATGATTATATAATTTGAGCCTGGGTGCTGAGGGTGAAAATCATCTCATCGAATAAGGTGAGTTTCCTGATAAGAAACATGGTCGACATCCCAAAACGGTTCTACCCATCCAACAATTGGGAAAATATTCGTGCCGTTAGGGGTATCATAATAAAGGTGGGTGTTATTACCCTCTCCACATAGAGTTTAAATTCCACTCATAATAGGGATACATTTTTCGTTCAGGCATACATGTGAGATGCAAGGTCCTTCAGAAAAGCAGTGGCGACTAAGACATTTAATCATAGCACAGGGAAAAAAAAATAGGCACTCTTACATAAGTGCACCCCCAATCCTTCCCCTTGCAGCAATTTGGACAGGATATTGCAGATTTATTGCAGGAAGTCCTTAAACAAGTAGCAGATGGGGATAGGTAATAACTAAAAAGATATTACGTGCTGTAAATACTTTAGCACTATTCCATACCCCCATGTTAGGATTTGGAAGAATAAAAGGGGTCAGGGAGTCTCTTGCTGAAATAAGAGTCTCTTACTTCATCCACTCCAAAACTTTTATTCTGGGTTTCAAGAAATGTCCCCCCTTTGTCTCTATTACGACGTGATCTATCTGAAAGGGGACAAGGCTTACCAGGAATGCCCATAGTACAAATGTAATCAAACTGGCACACAACACCTTTACAGGGTAAAGACCATTTAGACCTGTTCTGTAAATGAACCGTTCATCTTTTTGATGGAGTTGACCACCGCAAAAGTCATTCTTGGCAACATTCAGTCTTTCGGCACACAAGGACATCTTCCTGGCATAGTTGGTACACAGTCTCTGTTTGTGCAGGAATCTGTCCCTTCTTGTGCACAATGCTGGCAATGACGAGGCCACACAGCAGGTCAAGTCGATCTTTATCATCTCCCCCATTGCAAGCTTGGAGATTGCAAAGTGTCCATTGTAAGAAAGGATAAACCATTTCTTCCTTGTATATAAGTATGTACAATATGCATATAATCAATTAAAATAGGCAGCAGCGAAAAAAACCCACCAACTAAACCACCATCTTCTGGCTTGAGAATCACGGGAGTACCTAATTTGAGGCCATAATTTGTGCTCTTCTGACCTAAGAGCAATTTTGAAACAAATAATTCTCAAATTAATCAAACTCAAATAGCCACTGGAGTAAATATATTGCCCATACTGGCAAAAAGCTCGTTCATTTTAAACTATGCACTAGAGATTCCCTTCTTATTTTATATGGAAAAGCCCAGGCATGGGTGAATTAAGCAAACCTATCTTTATAAATCCAGCTTTGCTGGGATGTATTACTCTTTGAAACTTTCCTACTAAAAACATTGATATTGTCTAAAATTTAGATTAGTTCTGCAATATATTGTATTCTCTCTTTTTAAAAAATCAATCATTAACCTTGTGCCCAATTAAATGGCCTGATCTACAGCTTTAGTTCACAGTAATTCGAATTAAATGTAGAAATCTGATGATGAGGTTGAGCAGAAAAGTTGGTCGGAGGACAATGCTGTCCCCAAATTATGGTCACATGACACAAAGCTTTCAAACCACACTGAATTTGTTTGAATATTGAGCCCACTGTAGAAGATAGATATTGGTACAGTCTTAAAATTATAAATCATCACTGTTCAGTATTAAATACCTAAGTGAAGATAATAGCTCAGCCAGACATTCCTTCTTAGATCTAACAGCCCAATCCAAAAATAAATCAAATCAACCACCTGGTATTCTTATAACGTCCACATACAAAGCAAAGATATTTGGGCTGAGGTTGATGAATGAAATCAACAACTTGATAATTCAGTCAGTAGTAGATTGTAGTATAAAGTACCTGTAGTTATTTCAGAAATGGAACTTTACAAATTACTTCCAAATTTCAAAACAATATTGAAAACAATCCAAACACTAAACCCATATGATTACAACCAGTATGCAATAGAGAAACCAACCTCGACATTGTGAATTGGCACTGAACAGACAGTATCATTCCCCCGTGATGTTTGAACCTTACCCAAGTCTGGCATACGCATCCTTATCCTGTGTCTAATTGGGTTTTGCTGGGGACCCAATGGGATCAGAAGTTTGGGGTGTAAGGCTGCCTGCTTGGCAGCTGCATATATTTGCCTATTACATTAGAAACAGTATCAGTTTCATCCACATGAGCCAAACATCGAGATAATCTTCAAATTGATTGAACAAAATAGCATTACTATAACACTGTCCCCTTGGGGGTTAAAAATCTCCAGTGTTCCCACATGGCTGAAAAATCGTGGATCATATTAAAAGCACAATGAAGAGTCAGTATGTATTAGTAGATTTTCCTTTTGATCGGATGAAAGCATGTTGATTTCCAACATCAGCTCCGAGGTATCATGAAAGACACATTACTCCCCATTGGCCACATTTCAACAGTTAAAACAAGGATCAGGCATTTCCTGTGAAAAACTGGTGATTTGTCCTCTGCCTCTTGCTTGCGGTAGAGGATGACTGTAATCAGAAGGTTTACCCCAAATGTCATCAGAACTTTGAGGGTTAATTCTCATGAAAACTTCCTTGGTTCCCCCATGGGGCCTTTCTAGGGCAATGAAAGGTCCAAAGGAGGGGACTGCCTCAAGTTCGGCAGGTTGGAGTCCGGCAGTCACGCGCCCAGTGATAGAGGCTGTTACAATTAAACTAGGCCGGGGACTGACACCTGGTGGTGGGAGGGAGTCCCTCTGCCATACCTACAATTGCAGCCTTGAATGGTGCAGATCCATTATGACGCCTGGGTAGTTGTTGAGGTGCCTCCTCTTGAACTACAAATTCTGATTTTACACAGGTTGGAGGTCTGTCTTCACTCTGCTGATTCCACAAGGCCGTAATATAATGATGGAGTTGATTAGGGGTGGCTTCAACCCAGTCTAGATTGACTGTTTTGACTGCTGTGACTACAGAAGGTGGCAGGCAGTTTCATAGCATAGATGGGCGGCGCGGTGGCATAGTGGTTAGCACAGCACCAGAGACCTGGGTTCAATTCCCAACTCAGGCAACTGGCTGTGTGGAGTTTGCACATTCTCCCCGTGTCTGCGTGGGTTTCCTCCGGGTGCTCCGGTTTCCTCCCACAGTCCAAAAATGTGCAGATTAGGTGAATTGGCCATACTAAATTGCCCGCAGAGTTAGGTGAAGGGGTAAATGTAGGGGAATGGGTCTGGGTAGGTTGCTCTTCAGAGGGTCGGTGTGGACTTGTTGGGCCGAAGGGACTGTTTCCACACTGTTCGTAATCTGATCTAATCTAATCTGAGCATTAATAGCATTTAAATTCCAAGCACAATCGCCAATTACGACTCCTAACATTCTCTAAAATGTTCCAAAAAGTCCTCAGCAGACTCCTTATTTTTGGGGCAAAGTTCAAGGATACAAGTAAAGTCAATAGGCTTTGCCAGTATAACAGATGCAGCAGTGAGAATATTATCTTGTCGCTGTTGTTCCTGGACTACAGCATTAGCGAAAGCAGTAAAGTTATTGAGAATTAAGTGAAACAGCTGTACATTCCAAAGACTGATCAACCTGTAAGGAAGAGTTTGAAATGGGCGTTGCAAAAAAAAACACCACTCATCTAAATCCGAATTATCATTGTCTTCCTCATTAAAACTAAAGCCAACCATCGAACTGTGCAGTTCTGTTTGTTTACCAGTCACTTGTGACTTTTCCTTTTCCTTCTGTTGTTGTTTTGTTCCAGCACATTCACTTTTCAGAACTTCAACAGGTTTCATAGCACCATTTGCAGTTAATTCAATCCCCAATTAGGTGGCAGTATCCTACCACAAATGCAAAACTGATTCTTTGTGTCTCTCATCACAAAACTATCGCCAACATCCAATTAACCCTTTTGTTCCCGCTCCCATGTTACATTGCCAAATCAATTGCTGAGCGGTTTAACCAATTGAACAGCATTAGGGCCACCTCAGGGCCATTCTTCATCACCCAATGTTTTGTTGAGACCTCCAGACAGTTTTCTAAAGGCCTCAGACTTTTCAGGGAATTTTTCACATAATTTCACCAACGTTGATGATGGACCATCTGTTCTGTCTGTGTAATTACCCATTTTAAAATGACTTCAGTTTTATAGCAACTAATTTAAAAAAAAAATTATTACTCACTGATCAGACTTCCACAAACCCTCATCAATTTCACAAACCTCTTTTTAACAAAACCTTTAATATAAAATACTGTGATATTTTTTCTTTAAAAAGGTCAACTTAAGTATTTTTTTTAATTATTAATTTATGATTGTTATTATTCATTAACTCATGAGTATGTGTTATATTTTATGATATAAATAATAACCTATTATTAAAAACTGGGGGCCTCTTGCCTCCCAAGAAACTTCAAAGATCAGGGACCACCTGCCTCCCTGAGAGCTTCAAATATCCACGTTTTTTTAAACCCGAAGATTAACGAAGTTCGAGCGATCGGAGTTTTTTTTAAACCCGAAGATTAACAAATCTCGGGAGATCAATTTTGTTTTACTTCAGAAATCAAAGCTCGGGAGATGGAAGATTTTTTTAAAAACCCAGACATTAACAAAGCTCGGGAATTCAGATTTGAAGCCTCCCCTCAGAGTTCAGCAATTTTTCGAAGACCACTGTCTGTAAGTACCACCCTCAACTTCAATTAATCTCTCCCCACTGTTTTTGTAAACATTTGAAAAGTCCCCCCACCCCAGACCCAACCCTTGCTGAGAGCGATCCTTTCGGGGTGAGGGGTCACGCCAGACATCACTTGGCTTCACTTGGAGGTCACCACTGATGATGTTACCTTGTCAGGTAATGAAACGTCTGGATATCAAAGCTACAGCTCAGCGAGCAAACCTACACCCTCAACCTCAACCTGAGCTACAAACCTTCACAAACCTTGAGAGACACCACTTGAACCAGAGGAAAACCAAACGCTCTTAAAATACTCAGGTCTGTCCGGCGGAATTCCTCAACGCTCAACAGTGAAGGACATTTAACTCTTTCATCGCCGTTCACAATCTGTCCCGAGCCGAAACGTGTCACGGCACCAAAATGAAGACCCGAGGCCCCTCAAGAGGGGCCACTTGGTTCGAGGTCGGTCAAAAGAGTCGACAAATGCAGTCCGTTCAAAAAGCAAGAGTCGTTAGATACTTGAATTAAGGTACCTTGACACAATTCTATCCAGCAACATGGAGATTGAAGCTTCTGTGTTCTGCAATGAAGTTGCGCAATTGTTTTGAAAATTACACATTATTTAAATGCTTTTTTTTAAGAAATAATACAGCCTTAATTACAAGAAAGACCAATCACGTTTGCACATTCTCCCCGTGCCTGCGTGGGTTTCCTCCGGTTTCCTCCTACAGGCTGAAGATGTGCAGGTTAGTTGAATTGGCCAGGCTAAATTGTCCGGAGTGTTAGATGCCGGAGTTAGTGTAGACCATAAGACATAGGAGTGGAAGTAAGGCCATTTGGCCCATTGAGTCCACTCCGCCATTCAATCATGGCTGATGGGCATTTCCACTCCACTTACCAGCATTCTCCCCGTAGCCCTTAATTCCTTGTGACATCAAGAATTTATCAATCTCTGCCTTGAAGACATTTAGCGTCCCGGCCTCCACTGCACTCTGCGGCAATGAATTCCACAGGCCCACCACTCTCTGGCTGAAGAAATCTCTCCGCATTTCTGTTCTGAATTTACCCTCTCTCTAACTCTAAGGCTGTGTCCACGGGTCCTAGCCTCCTCGCCTAACGGAAACAATTTCCTAGCGTCCACCCTTTCCAAGGGGAATGGGTCTGGGTGGGTTGCTCTTCAGAGGGTCGGTGTGGGCTTGGTGGGCCGAAGGGACTGTTTCCACACTATAGGGAATCTAATCTAATTCACACATAAGAAGGTGACATGATTTACAGCAAGTTAATCCAATGAAATTTCCTAGGAAAAGGTTCTTAATTACAAGAAAAGTCCAATCAAGGTCGCATTGATCGTGGGAGACTTCAATATGCAGGTGGACTGGGTAAATAATGTTGCTAGTGGATCCAAAGAAAGGGAATTCATGGAATGCTTACAGGATGGCTTTTTGGAACAGCTTGCCATGGAGCCCACAAGGGAGCAGGCTATTCTGGACCTAGTGCTTTGCAATGAACCAGACTCTATAAAAGATCTTAAAGTAAGGGAACCCTTAGGAAGTAGCGGTGATAATATGGTAGAGTTCAGTCTGGAGTTTGAAAGAGAGAAAGGCAAAATCGGATGTAATGGTGTTACAGTTAAATAAAGGTAATTATGAGGGCATGAGAGAGGAACTGACAAAAATAGACTGGAAGCAGAGGCTAACCGGGAAGACAGTAGAGCAAAAATGGCAGGAGTTTGTAGGTATAATTGAGGACACTGTACAGAGGTTCATCCCCAAGAAAAGAAAGATTATCCGGGGAGGGATTAGACAACCAAGGCTGACAAAGGAAGTCAGGAAATGTATTAAAGAAAAAGAGAGATCCTATAAAGTGGCTAAGAACAGTGGGAAATCAGAAGATTGGGAAGGATACAAAAGCAAACAGAGGATAACAAAGAGTGTAATAAGAAATGAGAGGATCAAATATGAAGGTAGGTTAGCCAGTAATGTTAGAAATGACAGTAAAAGTTTCAGTACATAAGAAACAAATGACAGGCAAAAGTAGACATTGGGCCACTTCAAACTGATGCTGGAAGCCTAGTGATGGGAGATAAGGAAATAGCAGGAGAACTTAACAAGTACTTTGCGTCAGTTTTCACAGTGGAAGACATGAGTAATATCCCAAAAATTAAAGGGAGTCACAGGGCTGAGTTGAGTATGGTTGCCATTACGAAAGAGATAGTGCTAGAAAAGTTAAAAAGTCTTAAAATTGATAAATCTCCTGGCCCCGATGGGATACACCCTAGAGTTCTGAGAGAGGTGGCTGAGGAAATAGCAGAGGCATTGGTTGAGATCTTTCAAGAGTCACTGGAGTCAGGAAAGGTCCCAGATGATTGGAAGATGGCTGTTGTAACCCCCTTGTTCAAGAAAGGATCAAGACAAAAGATGGAAAATTATAGGCCAATCAGCTTAACCTCGGTTGTTGGTAAAATTCTAGAATCCATCATTAAGGATGAAGTTTCTAAATTCTTGGAAGAGCAGAGTCTGATTAGAACAAGTCAACATGGATTTAGTAAAGGGAGGTCATGCCTGACAAACCTGTTGGAATTTTTTGAAGAGGTAACAAGTAGGTTAGACCAGGGAAACCCAGTGGATGTGGTCTATCTAGACTTTCAAAAGGTCTTTGATAAGGTGCCACACGGGAGGCTGCTGAGCAAGGTGAGGGCCCATGGTGTTCGAGGTGAGCTGCTGGGGTGGATTGAGGATTGGCTGTCTAACAGAAGGCAGAGAGTTGGGATAAAATGTTCTTTTTCAGAATGGCAACTGGTGACGAGCGGTGTCCCACAGGGTTCAGTGTTGGGGCCACAGCTATTCGCATTATATATTAATGATCTGGATGAGGGGACTGGGGGCATTCTAGCGAAGTTTGCCGATGATACGAAGTTAGGTGGACAGGCAGGTAGTACTGAGGAAGTGGGGAGGCTACAGAAGGATCTAGACAGGTTGGGAGAGTGGTCCAGGAAATGGCTGATGGAATTCAACGTGAACAAGTGCGAGGTCTTGCACTTTGGCAAAAAGAATAAAAGCATAGACTACTTTCTAAATGGTGAGAAAATTAGTAAAGCCAAAGCACAAAGGGATCTGGGAGTGCTAGTCGAGGATTCTCTAAAGGTAAACATGCAGGTTGAGTCCGTGATTAAGAAAGCGAATGCAATGTTGTCTCTTATCTCAAGAGGGTTGGAATATAAAAGCAGAGATGTGCTACTGAGACTTTATAAAGCTCTGGTTAGGCCCCATTTGGAGTACTGTGTCCAGTTTTGGTCCCCACACCTCAGGAAGGACACACTGGCACTGGAACGTGTCCGGCAGAGACTCACACGGATGATTCCTGGAATGCTAATCCGAGGATACAATGAATGGCTGAGGATCATGGGATTGTATTCATTAGAATTTAGAAGTTTGAGGAGAAATCTAATAGAAACTTATAAGATAATGCATGGCTTAGAAAGGGTGGATGCTGGGAAGGTGTTTCCATTGGGAGGGGAGAGTAGGATCTGTGGGAGAGTGCGGGTCAGTGGAGTTGAAATGCCCATCAGCCATGATTAAATGGCGGAGTGCCCTCAATGGGCCGAATGGCCTTCCACCCCTATGTCTTCTGGTCTTAATTGAACAGGCTGGTGCAGTTAGGAAGACAAATAGTGTAGGAGCAGATCTTACCAGGGATTGGAGGAAGAGAGTGAGGAAAAGGCATCAGGTTATTACAGCCTGCAGTGAAACTTGACCAGGGACCAATTCTGTTTTGCTGCAAACAGTTCCAAACGTGTCTGAGCCTGGAGCTCCCTCCAATCTGAAAGCCGCATTAACCTCTGCCCTGTATTCTGTCTCTGAGCCGATGGTGTATCCGTTCTGTCACTGACCCTTTAGTCCCACGGGCATCAATGTTTCTCTCGGTCCCAATTGGAGACCTTCTCTCATCCAGGTGAAGGAATTAGACCCTGAGCATTCCACTGACACTGTCTCCCATCAATCTTCATGGGATCCCCATTGCAGAGGCTAAAGAGCAAGAAAGGCCTTGCTGTGAGGGTTTTACTGAGACACCATCAGGAATCCTGGGGACCATGTCCCTCCCCAGACCGAGTGTAAACAGCCTCTGCAAACACACATCCCATTCTCAAGATGGAGCAATGTCTGACTGAAAACAGAGACTGTGGTGCTTCCCTGATACAGTCCCAGAGAGTTCTCAGGGTGTGATGTTCTGGAGGACATTGAACTGAAACAGAGAAACCAGGAGCAGGAGGAGGCCATTCAGCCCCTCTGACCCTGCTCTCCCATTCAGTACGATGACGGCTGATCCTCGATCTCGACGCCACTTTCTCTCCATACCCCGTGATGTCTTTAATCTGGAAAAGGATCATCAGGCTCTTTCCTGAATATATCCAGGGAGTTATCCTCCACACTTTCACACATTCAGACCCAGGGAGGTTTTGTCCCTGAGGGAGGGCAGGTTCAGATCTGCAGGAAGAATAGAAAAAGCAGAACGCTTCTGTCTAAAGTGGTGAGAAAACCTGAAATTAATGTCTAGGGGGTTCAGCTGATCTTGTGCACCTATGTCAGAGAGTTAACCCAATGATAGTGTCAGGAAATAGGAGGACAAGCATTATTTCAATGTAAGGGGACTAACAGGGAAGGTGGATGAACTCAGGGCATGGTTAGGAACATGGGGCTGGGATATCATAGTGATTACAGAGACGTGGTTCAGGGATGGACAGGACTGGCAGCTTAATGTTCCCTGATACCAATCCAATAGGGCAGGATAGGAAGGTGGGGCAAGACAGGGGAGGGAATGGCATTGTTGATCAGGGATAATATCACGGCTGTACTTGGGAAGGATATTCCTGAGAATACATGGAATGAAGTTATTTGGGTGGAACTGAGAAATGAGAAATGGATGATCACCTTATTGGGATTGTATTATAGACTGCAGGTGAAAGTGAGGACTGAAGATGCTGGAAATCAGAGTCGAGAGTGTGGTGCTGGAAAAGCACAGCAGGTCAGGCAGCATCCAAGGAGCAGGAGAATCGACGTTTCGGACATTTCACTTTCCTGATGAATGGATTACACCTGAAAAGGCAATTCTCCTGCCCTTCGGATGCTGACTGACCTGCTGAGCTTTTCCAGCACCACACTCATGTACTATACCCTTATTCAGCAGGAAATCGAAGTGTCAGTGGGGGAGCACTTTGGGGCCAGCGAACATAATTCTATAATTGTATTAGTTTTAAAACAACGATGGAAAAGGATAGACTGGATCTAAAAGTCAAAGTTCCAATTGGGAGGAAGGCCAATTTTGACGGTATTAGGCAAGAACATTCAAAGGTTCAGTGTGGGAGATGGGGGAGGGATGATTTGCAGATAAAGGGATTGCTGGAAAATGGGAAGCTTTGGAAAATGAGGCAACGAGAGTCCAGGGAGAATATGTTGCTGTTCGGGAGAATGGTGAGGAAAGGTAAGGTATAGGGAAAGCTGGATGATGGGAGATATTGAGGTTTTGGTTTAGAAAAGAAACACATGTCAGGGATAGATAGCAGAAATCGAGTTAATTCTTGGAAGAGTATAATGGCAGCAGGAGTATCCTGAAGAGGGAAATCAGGAGGGCAAAAAGGGGACATGAGATAGATTTGGCAAATAGGGTTAAGGAGAATTCCCAAGGGATTGTATCAATACATTAATGACAAAAGGCAAACTAGGGAGACAATAGGGCTCCTCAAAGATCAGCAGGGCAGCCGATTAGTGGTACTGCAGGAGATGGGGGTAGATATTAAATGAGTATTTTGCATCAATGTTTACTGTGGTTTCAGAGTGGAGGCCTGTGACCAGTGGTGTGCCACAAGGATCAGTGCTGGGTCCACTGCTTTTTATCACTTATATAAATGGTTTGGGTGTGAATGCAGGAGGTATAGTTAGTAAGTTTGCAGATGACACCAGAATTGGAGGTGTAGTAGACAGTGAAGAAGGTTAGCCCAGAGTACAACGGGATCTTGATCAGAGGGGCCGATGGGTCAAGGAGTGGCAGGTGGAGTTTAATTTAGATCAATGTGAGGTGCTGCATTTGGAAAGGCAAATCAAGGTGTTATACACTTAATGGTCAGGTCGAGGGGAGTGTTGCTGAACCAAGAGACCTTGGCATGCAGCTTTATAGCTCCTGGAAAGTGGAGTCACAAGCAGATAGGATAGTGAAGAAGGCATTTGGTATGCTGTCCATTATTGGTCAGAGTATTGAGGAGAGGGGTTGGGAGGTCACGTTGCGGCTGTACAGGACAGGGGTTCGGTCACTTTTGGGAATATTGTGTGCAATTCTGGACGATGTTGCAGTCAGAAATGTGAAGGACAGGCATTTCCCAAGCAGAGACGCAGAGCTCAACTCAGTTTAAACTGTCTCCATCAAACGTATCCCACACCCAGACACAGACTCTCGACTGTGCTACAACAGGGTCGGTATATCACTGGCTCTGTATTCTCAACTGGAACTGTACTCTTCCACAAATTCAGCACCGAGTTCTTTGTTTGATTCCCTCTGTTCTGCTGTCATTCTCTGATGGATTCCTGGATCTGAATGTCCTCATGAAATGACGTTCTAATTCCACGGGCCATGTCCTGCTCCTGAACACAGCGTCTGATTTCATTGCGGTGTGTGATAGAGGAGCCCCTTGGTGTCAGGGGGAGGTCAGTCTCTCTCGGGTACGATCTCACTATCGCTCTCTTGCACACAATCTCTCTTTCTCTGTCTCTCTCTCTCTCTCTTTCCCCCTCTCTCATAAATGATCTTGCTTTCGTTCTTGTGTCTAAACGAACCAAGGGACATGAGGGGGAGGATGGGATTAGAGAATAGCGCTCGATGATCACACTCACTCTCTCACACTCTCTCACAGTCTCTCCTGCACCTACTCTCACACATGCAGGTGACTAAATGTGTGTGTGCGCGAGTGTCAGTGTCACTCGGGTCCTGTATTATTGGGTAACTAAAACTTTTCATCTGGTACTTATTATGACATGAAACATGACTTTCTGGATCCGTATATATAGATCACAGAAAGCTAATGCGATGGTGTCACCAAATATTTGGAGAACACCTTATGATTTGCCAGTTAATCCCAAGGGATGGGAGATGGGAAATGAGGAAGCCTTCCTGGGATGGTACAGGGATCATGGACACCATGAACCAACTCAAAAAGGCGAACAGATGGATGTGGCAGTTTGCAGATCCTCTGGGATTGGAGAGAGTAACAGACAGAGACACACGCACTGACCAAAGGATAGGGTTTGTGAGAAGGATATTTCGATGCAGAGATGGTAAGTGAGTCAGTAAAACATTGTCCGATTCTGAAATCTAATCGTGAAGTTTGAGGTGGTTTATATAAAGAATAACAGGTATGTGGGAGTGAGTTACAGACTGGAATCTAATGAAGGGGTTTGAGGTGGTTTATATCTGGTAGAACAGCTACCTGGGAGTGAGGTACAGACTGGAATCTATTGAAGGGGTTCGAGGTGGTTTATATCTGGTAGAACAGCTACCTGGGAGTGAGCTACAGACTGGAATTTAACATGGCCAATCCGCCCTGACGTGCACATCTTTGGACTGTGGGAGGAAAGTGGAGCCTTTTCTGCAAACACCTGCAGTTTGTCTCTCTTTGATGTTTAAACTTCCTGCACAATTCCCATGTGTCAGGAGGTCTCTGCTGGTGAATGCACCAGTTACAGACTGGAATCTAATCGAGGAGTTTGGGGTAGTTTATATATTGTATAACAGGTACCTGGGAGTGAGTTAGCGACTGGAATCTAATCGAGGAGTTTGGGGTGGGTTATATCTGGTATAACAGGTACCTGGGAGTGAGTTAGCAACTGGAATCTAATCGAGGAGTTTGGGGTGGGTTATATCTGGTATAACAGGTACCTGGGAGTGAGTTAGCAACTGGAATCTAATCGAGGAGTTTGGGGTGGGTTATATCTGGTATAACAGGTACCTGGGAGTGAGTTACTGACTGGAATCTAATCAATGGGATTGAAGTGGTAGACAATCTGTGACTGTGTGGAGTTTGCACATTTTAGATTTTTTTAGATTACTTTTTTTTTAGATTACTTACAGTGTGGAAACAGGCCCTTCGGCCCAACAAGTCCACACCGACCCGCCGAAGCGCAACCCACCCATACCCCTACATATACCCCTTACCTAACACTAGGGGCAATTTAGCATGGCCAATTGACCTGACCCGCACATCTTTGGACTGTGGGAGGAAACCGGAGCACCCGGAGGAAACCCACGCAGACACGGGGAGAACATGCAAACTCCACACAGTCAGTCGCCTGAGGCGGGAATTGAACCCAGGCCCCTGGCGCTGGGAGGCAGCAGTGCTAACCACTGTGCCACCGTGCCACATTCTCCCCGTGTCTGTGTGGGTTTTCTCCAGGTGCTCTGGTTTCCTCCCACAATCCAAAGATGTGCAAGTTAGGGTGGATTAGCCAAGGTAAATTGCCCCACACTGTCCAGGATGGGCAGGTTAGGGTGGATTAGCCATGCTAAATTGCCCCACAGTGTCCAGGATGTGCAGGTCAGGGTGGATTAGCCATGCTAAATTGCCCCACAGTGTCCAGGATGGGCAGGTTAGGGTGGATTGGCCATGGTAAATTGCCCCACAGTGTCCAGGATGTGCAGGTCAGGGTGGATTAGCCATACTAAATTGCCCCACACTGTCCAGGATGTGCAGGTTAGGGTGGATTAGCCATGGTAAATTGCCCCATAGTCTCCAGGATGTGCAGGTCAGGGTGGATTAGCCATGCTAAATTGCCCCACACTGTCCAGGATGTGCAGGTTAGGGTGGATTGGCCATGGTAAATTGCCCCATAGTCTCCAGGATGTGCAGGTCATGGTGGATTAGCCATGGTAAATTGCCCCATATTGTCCAGGATGTGCAGATTAGGGTGGATTGGCCATGCTAAGTTGCCCCATATCTCCAGGGATGTGCAGATTCGGGTGGATTAGCCATGGCAGATGTTGGGGATATCATTGGGAGGTGGCGTGCTCTTTGCAGGGTTGGCACAGAGCTGATGGGCCAAATGTCCTCGATCTGCATTGTAGGGATTCAATGAACAAATCTGTCAGGGGGTAGGGCAGGAGGCTGATAGCTGAGTGAGTTGGTCTGTGTGGAGGCTGTTGGGGGTGATTTGAGGGTAAGGTCAAGGGCCAGTTGGCTGGCTGAGCTGAGAGGTAGGTGAGGGGATGGGTGGATGGAGTGACAGGTAGGTGAGGTGCTCAGTGGACAGTCACGCTGGGAGGCTTAGTTCCGACTGGGGCTGGTCAGGTCCGTCTGGAGTGAGTCAGTTAGGTTGTGGGGCTAGTCACCTCTCACAGGGGAGGTGGTTGTGTCATTCCATCATGGTTAGATTTGGAGGGGTGCAGTCTGGGCTCCTCCAGGTACCAGGGAGGTTGAGCTGCAGTGTCAGGTGACTAGTGGAGGGTATTGGGGGTGGGGGCTGGAATGACTGTGTGGTCAAGGAGAATGTTGGGGCTGGAGTGTTCAGTGTGAGTGATCAGAGTGTCAGCCATGAAACAATAGTCAGACAAGCTTATTTTTATTCCCTAGTTATAGCTATCCAGCTGAACCCTCTGTTACTTGTCAATGTCTCTGACTATCCTTCACAGCCCTTTCTGCAAACACCTGCAGTTTGTGTCTATTTGATGTTTAAACTTCCTGCACAATTCCCATGTGTCAGGAGGTCTGCGCTGGTGAATGCACCCTTCTTTGGCGATATCGCAACAACATCTCTCACCATGAGTCAGATGCCTGACCATCCAGAGACCCGGAAATTCAGGCCAGTGCAATTCTGAGCGAATCCAGCTCCTCTTTTACTGAGAAAGCAGTGTGGTGGCTGGATTGCTGTGCAGACTGATGCCAACAACACCGTTTCAATCCCTGTCCCAACTGTGCCAGTTTAGGCAGGTCTGACTCCCAGTCTTGACCCAGACACTGATGTGGGGTGGGGCTAATTATTTCTGATTGTTTCCCCTCGCTCAGATAGAGAGACAGCTATGGTCCCTTGAAGGGGCTATACCTCCTTCCTTGTTAACCAACAAACCCCCCGGTTCATTTGACAATACAAGAGCAAACAAAAACGAAAAGAACAAATTAAGAAATTATTGTAAACCATTTGAGGTAAGGTCAAGACTTCATCAAAGTATGAACAACACGATGATATTCATGATCATTGATGCTTTATTAAGAGAATGGAAGAACAAGTTGAAGCAGGAAAAGCAACGTTCAGACTGACATTAACAGAACAACATTTGCTGTGGAGATTTTGAATTAAACTCTTCAGATACAACAGGGACAGGTGGGACTTGAACTGAGCTGCTTTCCCTGAGTCTATCCATTTCAGTATCTGTGGACATTTCACCGCACAGCTGAGGCACTCGTGCCCACTCCCTGATATGTCAATGTGAACAGGGTTCACCTGCCCACTATCACAGTGATGTCACCCAGCCCCTGCAGGTCTGCCCATCTCATTATGGCTTTAAGTTGCTACAAGCTGGTTTATAAGGCATAACAGTATTACTGAAGGTTCTGCCATCCAGATCAATACACAGTCGAAGCCAGAATACACCCCACACCCTTATAGATTGCATTCATACATGTAGATTATAATTGTTACATTAAGACAGTTTCACAGCCAATTCAGAGTTAGAAACCAATACAGCTTTGTATTGCTCCTTCCAAGAGTCTAGCTGTCCCAACCCAGCAATGGTTACTGGCTGGAACAGACTTGACTCCAACCCTGTCACCTCTTCAATTTGATATGTTACCAAGTCATGGGTGGAAGGGCTTCATCGGAATCAACATTATCACTCGGTGAATCGGTGTCAGCAGAATCGGAGTCAGTAGCATGGGTGTCAGCAGCATGGGTGTCAGCAGCATGGGTGTCAGCAGCATCGGTGTCAGTAGAATCGGATTCAGTAGATTCGGAGTCAGTAGAATCGTTTAAAGGATTCAGTACAGATTGCAGATTTGAAGGTGCCACATTGCATTCCATTGCCTTCATCACGCTGCGAGCATTTGCAGCTGGTGTGTTCGTTGACATCATTGTAGTTGAGACGTCACATAAGCACCGAAAAGGGGAGAAACAAAGAAAACACTTTGGTTAAAAAAAATCTTTGCAATGCCAGAGACAAGCTTCATTGACAGTAGAACTCCATTATCAGTTGATGCAGTGGATGTTTTAAGTGACATGTAATTAAATTCTTCGACACAATATACAGACTAGTTCCAAAGCCTGGACATGTTCTGCAGTGAAAGTCAAATGAGGATCTGGGACTGGTTTCAGTTCTCTCACATTGTTTCTTGGTCTTTGTTCTCAAAACACTCCCTCATTTCTCAGCGAGAGTTGACTTTGAGGTTTGCACTGAATCATTCTACATTGCTGATTGAGGAATGAATGATTAATGTGCTTTCTTGATCATGGTGTAGGATTAGACTCTGAGATTGTAATGGGGCAGGAGACTAAAACTATTAAGACGAACCTTTGAAATATCTGACCCCAGGTCTCTTGAGAACTCGGGAGTTACCCTTTTCTTTTCATTCTCCTTCTGTGGAGTTCCTTGGGAACTTTTGATTTGAGGGAAAGACATTTGGGGTGGCACAGTGACTGCAGTGATTGTCTGTGTGGAGTTTGCATGTTCTCTCCATGTCTGCGTTAACACCTCAGGTGCTCCGGTTTCCTCCTACATACCAAAGATATGAAGACTGGGTGGATTGACCATGTTAAATTGGCCACAGTGTCTAGGGAGGTGCACACTAGGTGGATTAGCCATTGGAAATGCTGGGTTACAGGGATACTGGAGCAGGGCTGGGTGTAGGTGGGATGCTCTTCGGAGAGTCAGTGTGGGACTCGATGGGCCAAATGTCATCTTTCTGCACTGTAAGGGTTCAATGATATATCAGTGTGTAACCATTGATTGGTTAGCAAACTGATTCCAGGACGGGAATGGGTATTGGTGTCCCCATCTGAGCGTAAATAACTACTTGTTGGACACGTCAGTGTCTTGGGGATAATTGAGGATTGAGTTCAACATCAGAGAAATCCCAATAATAAATGAAAACAGAACAGACTTACCGTGAGCAATGCACAAGCAGATAATGGTGAAAGCAAGAACCAACTTCATTGTCAAGCTTCGATGGGGTCTGTCAGAGACACAGGTCAGTCACTTCTGTCTGTTATTGAGCTGCTGCTGTCTTCCTGATCACAGCTGTCCACTCCTCACTGCAGATACTCACTTGGTGTCTGCTTTATATTGAGACAGAACCATGACTCATGATGTTACACACATCTCAACTGACCTAATTATTATTCCTGTCAAATTACTTGTGAAGTAAATCACATGATTAATCAATCTTCTGGAAACTTCCTCTGTGGTCACAGCCAATGGAATTTGGACAGGACAGGATGCCATTGTATTGGAGGCATTTTGGAGAACGTTCTCCAGATAATTCCAGAGATGAAAGGTTTGTCCTCTGAGGCGATATTGAGCAGTTAAGGCCCAGGTTCACACGGGTTTGAAAGGACCTGAAGTAATTAAGATGCAAAAGGAGACCGATAAAGTCAACGTGGAGTAGATATTTTCCCGTGTGTGGCAATCTAGGTTATAGTTTCAGGGTAAATGGCAGCAAATGTACAACAGAGATCAGGAGGATTTACTTCTGTCAAAAGGGTTATGATTCTGTGGCATTCAGTACCCCAGAGTGCAATGAATGCTGGGACACTGAATAAATTTAAGGAGGAGTTAGACACATTTTTAATTAGTAACAGGTTAAAGGGCTTTGGAGACCAGGCAGGAAAGTGGTGTTGAAGTTGAGATGAGAACAGCCACGATCGTATTGTCTGGTGGACCAGGCTTGAGGGGCTGAATGGACTGCTCCTACTCCTATATCTTCCAACCCTGGGTGCATTCCCCTGGTCAGTGTGTTGACCAAACAGAATCAATTGGCCTGATTCAAATTTAAACAAAAGCTTTACAGTTAACTGCTCTCTGGTCAATCCTCCAGCACATCGCCATGACCAATCAGTGTATTTGTCACGAGCACCCTCTCCACATCTCGTCTAAATTGGTGTTCTCTTTGAGACTTGGCTTTCTTGTGATTCTGTCCTGATGAGTACAAGACCAATATCTTTGAAAGCACATTTCTTTCCTCAGTAACGTGTAGCTGAACGATTGATCGGATTTTGCTGCCTCAGTACAGGGACGCACATTCACAAAAACTGACTCAGATACAGTTTGTCAATCATACCTTGCTCAATGACCCTGCTCACGGTCAAATACCAATTTCCAGATTCCGTTAGTTAGATTCACAGTTGGTGAGCAATAATTGTGGAATTTTCAGATTCATTTTGAAGTAAGAGTCTCAATAAGTATTGAACCCTTGATTCTGACAACACAGTTTTGGTCCCCGCACTGACAGAAGGATGTGAATGCATTAGAAGTAGCTCAGTGAAGGGTTACTCGACTCATATCTGGAATGAGTGGGTCACCTTATGAGGATAGGCAAGGCAGGCTGGGTCTGTATCCTCTGGAGTTTACAGCCATAGAGTTACAGACTCTTTGGTCCAACTTACCCTTGCTGACCGGATATCCCATGGTCCTGTAGTCCCATTTTCCAGCATTTGCCCCATCTCCCTCTCAATTCTTCATATTCATTGACCTATCCAGATGCCACTTAAATGTTGAAATGTTACCCACCTACAACACTTCCTCTGGCTGCTCGTTCCATACCTGCACCACCTTCAGCATGAAACAGTCACCCATGAGGTCTCTTTTATATCTTTCCTCTCTCACTTTAAACCTATTCCCTCTGGTTTGGACTCCCCTGCCCTGGTATAAAGATCTTGGCCACTCACCCAATGCATGCCCCTCATGACCCCATGGAATGAGGTCAAACCCCTGCCTTCAATGCTCCAGGAGAAAAAGCCACAGCCAGTTCAGCCTCTCCCAATGGTCAGAAGTGAATCATTTCAAACAGGGATCTTGATCAGATGGGCCGAAGGGCTGAGAAGTGGCAGATGGAGTTTAATTTAGAACAATGTGAGGTGCTGCATTTTGGGAAAGCAAACCTGAGCAGGACTTATAGACTTCATGGTAAGTTCTTGGGGAGTGTTGCTGAACAAAGAGACCTTGGAGTGCAGGTTAATAACTCCTTGAAAATGGAGTTGCAAGTCGTTAGGATAGTGAAGAAGACATTCGGTATGCTTTCCTTTATTGGTCAGAGTATTGAGTACAGAGTTAGGAGGTCATGTTGCTGCTGTACAGAATATTGGTTTGGCCACTTTTGGAATATTGCGTGCAATTCTGGTCTCCTTCCTATCAGAAGGATATTATGAAACCTGAAAGGGTTCAGAAAAGATTTACAAGGATGTTGCCAGGGTGGAGGACTTGAGCTACAGGGAGAAGTCGAATAGTCTGGGGCTATTTTCCCTGGAGCATCAGAGGCTGAGGGGTGACCTTGTAGAGGTTTGTAAAATCATGAGGGGCATGGATCAATAGACAAAGTCTCTTCCCTGGGGTTGGGGAGTCCAGAAATAGAAGACAGAGGTTCAGAGTGAAATGGGAAAGATATAAAATAGACCTGAGGGGCATCGTTTTCACGCAGAGGGTGGTATGTGTATGGTATGAGCTGCCAGAGGAAGTGGTGGAGTCCAGTACGATTGCAACATTTAAAAGGCATCTGGATGGGTACGTGAATAGGAAGGGTTTGGAGGGATATGGGCCGGGTGCTGGCAGGTGGGACTAGATTGGATTGGGATATCTGGTCGGCATGGACAAGTTGGACCGTAAGGTCTGCACATCTCTATGAACGTGTGACTCAATATAACGTCCTGAGGGGACCTGACAGGATGTGTGTAGAAAGGATGTTTCCTCTTGTGGGTGAATCTAGATTTCGGGGGTGACGGTTTGAAAATAAGTGAGCACCTGTTTGAAACCGAGATGGGAAAACATTTTTTCTCTCAGAGAGTGACAGTCTTTGGAATTCCCTTCCTCAACAGGCAGTGGATGCAGAATCTTCAAATATTTTTAAGGCAAAAGTAGACTGATTCTTAATGACCAAGAGTGGGTGGGATTATTGGGGAAGGTGCAGGAATGTAGAGTTGATGTTAAAATCAGATCCGCTGTGATCTTCGTGGAAGGCAGAACAAACGTGAAGGGCCATGTGGCCTACATTTGTTCCTTCTTTGGATGTTCTTCCTGATGTGCGATTCTCTGTCAGGAATGTGTCGATCTGCAAATCAGCTCTCGAATATCTCAGAGCCTGAATGATAAATTCTCTTTTAATTATCTGACACAAACATCCCACTTGGAATTTTTCATTGGCAATACCAGTGTTTATCACCCATTCCTAATTTGATGAAGGGCTGTTAAAAATCAACCACATTGTTGTGGGACTGTAAATGTGAGGTGTTGCATTTTGGTCAGACCAATCAGTGCAGGACCTATGCACTTAATGATAGGGCCCTGCCAGCGTTTCTGAAAGAGAGACCTTGGGGTACAAGGTCATAGTTCATTGAAGGTGGAGTTGCAGATAGACAGGGCGGTGAAGAAGGTGTTTGAAAGGTCAGTGCATTGAGTATAGGAGTTGTGATGTCATATTCTGACAGTACAGGACATTGCTTTGGCCATTTTTATAATACTGCCATTAATCTAGTGTCCCTGCTTTCAGAAAGATGTCATTACACTTGAAAGGATGCAGACAATACTCATAAGGATGTTGCCAGGGTTGGAGGCTTTGAGCTACAGGGAGAGGCTGAACGGGCTGGGGCTGCTTTCTTTGGAGCATCGGAGGCTGAGGGGTGATGTTAAAGTTTATAAAATCATGTGTGACATGATCTGGGTGAATTTCCAAGATATTTTTCCCAGGTTAGGGGAGTCCAAAACCAAATGGCAAAGCTTTAAGGCGAGAGGGGCAAGATTTCAGAGGGACTCAGGGGCAGCTTTACCGTGTGTGTGTGTAGAATGAGCTGCCAGAGGGGGGGGTTGGTGGCTGGTGCAATTGGAGCATTTAAAAGGCTGGGTCCATGAAGAGGAAGGGTTTAGACAGATATGGTCCCAATGCTGGGAAATGGGATTACATTAAATTAGGACATCGGGTCGGGATGGAAGAGTCGCAGCAAAGGATCTGTTTCCGTGCTGTCCAACTCCATGACTGTATAAATGGTGGTATGGTTCCAAGTCAGTGTGTTGAGTGTCTTGGAGTTGAGCTTATAGCTTATTGAATGCCAATTCTTTTGCTTTCCCTGACTGTCTCGGTCATGGGTTGGGAAGGTTTTTCCACAGGACTCTTGCTTTGGTACTGCATTGCATCTTGTCCCAGTGCTGTTGCAGGCATGTTAGATGGGTCCATGACCATTGCAATATCCTGTGCCTTCAGTCATTCCTTGATGTCACAGGGACTGAATCGAATTGGCTAATGGCTGATGTTCACGATGCTGGGAATCTCATTGGGGAGACCGAGATGGATCACCCATTTGGCACTTCTGGCTGAAGATGTTGCAGATGCTTCAGCCTGATCTTTTGGACCTGATGGGTTGGGATCCTCCAGTCAGTGAAGTTGGAGTTAATGACATCCTCCAATCAATGATTTAATTGCCCACCACCAGTCACAACGGAATGTGGAACGACTTTTTAGGATTACTTAATCCTGCCTATTGCAAGTTGATCTCCTACCGTTGAGCAACCCTGTGTTGTGACATTAGTAAATTAACTCCCTGTTTGGGGAATGTTTGGTGTTGTTCCATGGTAGCCCTCCTACACTGCTCACTTGACCAGATTTGATAACACCAACACAGTCAGTTCTTCTATCACGCGATGGTTCCATTAGGCATACTGCCAAGAAATGGTGGTTCGGAATTGATAAGAGTTTGATGCATCATCAATAAACATGTGTAATGTTCATATCAATATCGAATTCGCTCCACAGTTTCAAGATCAGATCATCAAAACTTGAAAAAAACACAGTAAGCATTGCAGAAACTCAGCAGGTCTGGCAGCATGTGTGGAGAGAGAAACACCATTAACATTGAGTCTAATGTGACTCATCTTCACGACATCAAAAACTGACCAATTTGACAAACCTTTGAAGTTTACAAGGGATTTGGTGTTCCACAGTGTCACTACCGTCTGAAGGGAGCTGTGGCGTGGGGAAGGGCTTCACCAAGAAACCCGTGCGGTCTGTCTTGACAACATCTCCTACCTGAGGCATTGTGGGGGTTGTTTCTTCATGTGATTTATCTGTTAGTTGTGTTTGCCTTGGGTGTCTTAAAATGCATAAAAGTGGGTAAACCCCCACGACCTGATCAGATGGGCTCGAGAACTCTGTGGGAAGGCAAGGAATTGAACCCAGGTCCCTGGTGCTGGGAACCAGCAATGCCAACCGCTGAGCCACCGTGCCGCCATTTGGATGTTGTTGTGATTGCTCCAGATGGGGTACAGAGGAGATTGCCCAGGATGTTGGCTGGCATGGAACAGTTCAGCGATGGAGAGAGGCTGGCTAAGTTTGGGCTGTTTTCTTTGGAGCAGGGAGGATTGAGGGGGGACCTGATAGAGGTGTATAAGAGTATGAGGGGCACGGACAGCCTGGATACAAAGCAATAGTTCCCCTTAATCACAGGGTCAATAACAGGCCAGGGGCGGGTCTCATTTTAAGGTGAAATGCAGGAGGGTGCGAGGGGATTTGAGTGGCACTATCACCCAGAGGGTGGTGGGAATCTGGAATGTACTACCAGAGAGGGTATTGATCTCATAATCTTTAAAAAGCACTTGGAGGAGCAGTTGAAATGTCAAGGCTCTGGGTCTAATGCAGGGAAGAGGGGCTGGTGTACACAGTGGTGTTCTACTGGGAAGGCTGATGCCAAGTAGAGTCATTGAGTCAGAGAGATGTACACCTGCCAGCACCCGGCCCATATCCCTCCAAACCTGTTCATATACCCATCCAGATGCCTTTTAAATGTTGTAATTGTACCAGCCTCCACCACTTCCTCTGGCAGCTCATTCCACACACGTACTACCCTCTGTGGGAAAACGTTGCCCTTTAGGTCTCTTTTAAATCTTTTCCCTCTCACCCTGAACCTATGCTCCTCTAGTTCCGGACTCCCCCACCCCAGAGAAGAGACATTGTCTATTTATCCTATCCATGCCTCTCATGATCATATAAACCTTGATCAGGTCAACCCTCAGCCTTCGATGCTCCAGAGAAAACAGCCCGAGCCTATTCAGCCTCTCCTGTAGCTCAAATCCTCCATCCCGGGCAACATCTTTGTGAATCTTTTCTGAACCCTTGCAACTTTCACAACATCCTTCTGATAGGAAGGTGACCAGAATTGCACGCAATATTCCAAAAGTGGCCTAACCAATGCCTGATGCAGAATACTCATTTAATATCTTCCCCCATCTGCTGCAGTTCCACACGTGGGCTCTCTTGCTGATCTTGATGGGACGCTGTTCTCTCCCTCGTTATCCTTTTGTCCTTCATATAGTCATAATATCTTTTTGGATTCTCCTTAACCCTGTTTGCCACAGCTATCTCATGTCCCCTTTTTGCCCTCCTGATTTCCCTCTTAAGTATGCTCCTACTGCCTTTATACTCTTTTACAATTGACTCAATCTCTGCTGTCGACCCTGGACACGTTTCCTTCTTTTTCTATACCAAAGCCTCAATTTACATAGAACATAGAAGGATACAGCGCAGTACAGGCCCTTCGGCCCTCGATGTTGCGCCGACCGAATCCTACCTAACCTATACTAGCCCAATAACTTCCAAATGCCTATCCAATGCCCGCTTAAATGACCATAAAGAAGGAGAGTTCACCACTGATACGGGCAGGGCATTCCATGAACTCACAACCCGCTGTGTGAAGAATCTACCCCTAACATCTGTCCTATACCTACCACCCCTTAATTTAAAGCTATGTCCCCTAGTAACACCTGACTCCATTAGCGGTAAAAGGTTCTTAGTATCTACCCTATCTAAACCCCTAATCATCTTATACACTTCTATCAGATCTCCCCTAAACCTTCTCTTCTCCAATGAGAACAGCCCCAAGTGCCTCAGCCTTTCCTCATAAGATTTTCCTACCATTCCAGGCAACATCCTGGTAAACCTCCTCTGCACTCGTTCTAAAGCTTCCACATCCTTCCTATAGTATGGCGACCAAAACTGCACACAATACTCCAGATGAGGCCTCACCAGAGTCTTATACAACTGCAACATGACCTCAGGACTCCGGAACTCAATTCCTCTGCCAATAAAGCCCAGTACACCATATGCCTTCCTCACAGCACTATTTACCTGGGTGGCAACTTTCAGAGATCTGTGTACATGGACACCAAGATCCCTCTGCTCATCCACACTACCAAGTAGCCTACCATTAGCCCAGTAATCCATCATCTTGTTATTCCTACCAAAGTGAACGACTTCGCACTTAGCTACATTGAATTCCATTTGCCACATTTCCGCCCAGCTCTGCAACTTATCTATATCCCGCTGTAACCTACCACTTCCTTCCTCACTATCCACAACTCCACCGACTTTTGTGTCATCTGCAAACTTGCTTACCCAGCTTTCAAGTCCTTCCTCTAGATCATTTATAAAGATAACAAAAAGCAATGGTCCCAAAACAGATCCTTGTGGTACACCGCAAGTAACTGCGCTCCAAGATGAACATAATCCATCAACTACTACCCTCTGTCTCCTTCCAGCCAGCCAATTCCTAATCCAAACCTCTAATGTATCCTCAATGCCATACCTCCGAAGTTTTAGCATTAGCCTACCATGGGGAACCTTATCGAACGCCTTACTAAAATCCATATACACAACATCTACCGCTTTACCCTCGTCCACTTCCTTAGTCACCTTCTCAAAGAACTCAATAAGGTTTGTGAGGCACGACCTGCCCTTCACAAAACCATGCTGGCTATCCCTGATCACGTTATTCCTACCCAGATGTTCATAAATCTTATCCCTTACCATTCTCTCTAAGACTTTGCCCACCACTGAAGTCAGACTCACTGGCCTATAGTTACTAGGGCTATCCCTACTCCCTTTCTTGAACAATGGGACCACATTCGCTATCCTCCAGTCCTCTGGTACTATTCCCGTTGACAATGACGACATAAAAATCCAGGCCAATGGCTCTGCTATCTCCTCCCTAGCTTCCCATAGGATCCTGGGGTAAATGCCATCAGGCCCAGGAGACTTATCTATATTCATCCTTTCCAATATTCCCAAAACCTCTTCCCTGCCTATTTCCAGGGCATCCATTCTAATTATTTGTGATTCCATATTCACATCAGCAACAGTGTCCTGTTCCTGAGTGAATACTGATGAAAAGTACTGATTTAATGTCTCCATTTAATTTCTCTCATCACCCATCATT
The DNA here is from genome assembly GCF_020745735.1 of Hemiscyllium ocellatum. Taxonomy (NCBI): domain Eukaryota; kingdom Metazoa; phylum Chordata; class Chondrichthyes; order Orectolobiformes; family Hemiscylliidae; genus Hemiscyllium; species Hemiscyllium ocellatum. Next base: position 48,941 of record NW_026868099.1, on the reverse strand, counting down.
CCCTACACCTCCCAGCCTTGCCTCTCACCCGAACAGGAATATGTTGTCTCTGGACTCTCAAAATCACATTTCTGAAGGCTTCTCATTTTCCAACCTTCCCTTTCCCTTTGAACATCTGTCCCCACTCAACTTTTGAATGTTCTTGCCGAATACCGTTCAATTTGGCCTTCGCCCAATTTTGAACTTCAACTTTTAGATGCGGTCTATCCTTTTCCATCACTAATTTATTTTAAAACTAACAGATTTACAGTCATTGGCCCCTAAGTACTCCCCCACTGACACCTCAGTCACCTGCCCTGCCTTATTTCCCAAGAGGAGGTCACGTTTTATAGCTTCTATTGTATGTCCATCCAAATGCTGAATCACAACATTTCCTTGTACACTAAACCCTGAAAACTCTGGCAGTACAGGTCTATGTTTGGAAATTACCATCCTATTTTACTTACACATGACTGAGATCTCCTTAAAGATTTGCTTCGCAATTTCCCGCTTCCTCTTGGGGTGTTCGAGAATATAATCCCAAGAATGTCATCATCCCTTTCCTATTTCTCGGTTCCACCCAAATAATTTCCTTGGATGCATTCCCAGGAATATCCTCCCTTAGTACAGCCACAATGCTAACCCTTATCAGAAACACTGCTCCCCCTCCTCTCCACCCCCTTTTGTATCCTTTCTACAGCATTTGTATCCTGGAACATTAAGCTGCCAGTCCTGTCTGTCCCTGAGCCACGTCTCTGTAATTGCTATGATGCCCCAGTACCATATCCCGAACCATGCCCTCAATTCATCTGCCTTCCCAATTAGGCTTCTTGCATTGAAATAAATGCAGTTTAATTTATCAATCCTACCTTGTTCTCTGTTTTCGTCCTGCCTGCCCTGACTGTTTGTCTCACTCCTTTTCCCAACTGTACCAGTCTCAGATTGATTTGGAGATGCTGGTGTTGGACTGGGGTGTACAAAGTTAAAAATCACACAACACCAGGTTATAGTCCAACAGGTTTAATTGGAAGCACTAGCTTTCAGAGCGCTGCTCCTTCATCAGGTGGTTGTGGAGTACACAATTGTAACACACAGAATTTATAGCTAAAGTTTACAGTGTGATGTAACTGACATTATACATTGGAAAATAGCTTGATTGTTAAGTCTCTCATCTGTTGGAATGACCATGATAGTTTCACTTGGTTCATATGTAATTCACAAAACTCTTTTTAAAAGTTACAATCTCAGGTTAACTGTAACAATTGGAGTCAGGCCAGATAAGATGTTGGAGGTGTTAGCCCCCTATGTTCTGTTGTATGTGCCATAATATTTCGACTGAATCTAATCTAAAAAATGAGTTAACAGAGATGGATTTATGCAGGTTTTGAGCAAAGTACAACATAACTCTGCAAATTCAAATTCACCCCACAAATGTATATGTATGTGTGTGTGTCTGCTGTGGGAGTTTGTGAATGTCTGTGAGAGAGAGTGTATATGTGTGTGTGTGAATGCAAAGGCGTCTAGGTCTGTGAGAGGTTGTTTGTGAGAGTTTGGGAGTGTGTGTGTGTGTGTGTGTGTGTGTGTGTGTGTATACTGTGCCATGGTGGTCACCCGGAGTGTGACATGAACCCAAGCTCCCGGTTGAGGCCCACCCCATGGGAACAGAACTTACCTATCGACCACTTTTCGCTGCTGCCTGTCCCAAAGTCCAACTTCAAGGATGGTCACCCGAAGGTCCAAGGTCAAATGTCCTGGACACTGAAGTGATCCTCAACTGGGAGGGAACCCTCCTGTCTGTTGATTGTTGTGCGGTGCCCATTCATCCATTGCCGTAGACTCTGCTCGGTTTCTCCAATGTACCATGCCTCAGGACATCCCTGCCTGCAGTGTATAAGATAGACAACGTTGGCTGAGTCACATGTGTACCGTAATGACCTCCTTAGGAGTCAGACACGTGCTGCAATCGACAGGGTACCCTTCATTGTCCAGTACTTCCCAGGAACCAAACAACTACACCATGTGCTTCGCGACCTGCAACACAATGAGGATGAGCACCTCACCAAGACCTTCCCTACACCTCCACTTCTCACCTTTAAACAACTGCCAAACCTCAAACAGATCATTGTTTGTAGCAAACTGCCCAGCTTTCAGGACAACTCCATACAACCCTGTCACGGTCGGCGCTACAAGACGTGTCAGAGTGTGGACATGGATACCATCATTACGTGTGGGACACCTCCCACTATGTACGTGGCAGGTACTCATGTGACTCAGCCAACGTTGTCTATCTTATACACTGCAGGCAGGGATGCCCCGAGGCATGGTACATTGGGGAGACCGAGCAGAGGCTACGGCAACGGATGAATGGGCACCACACAACAATCAACAGACAGGAGTGTTCCCTCCCAGCTGGAGAACACGTCAGTGATCCAGGACATTTGACCTTGGATTTTCAGGTGACCATCCACCAAGGCGGACTTCGGGACAGGCAGCAGCGAAAAGTGGCCAAGCAGAGCTGATAGCTAAGTTCGGTTCCCATAGGGAGGGCCTCAACCGGGACCTTGGGTTCATGTCACACTACAGGTGACCACCATTGTACTATATATACACACACAGACACACACACACACATACACACACACTCCTACGCACACGCAGACACACCTACACACAGACATGCACACACACTCCTGAAGTGACACATGCACCCTCTCATAGACTTAGACTCCTTTACACTCACACACATATATACACTGTCTCTCACAGACTCTCAAGAGACCCCACCGCAGGCGCACACACACACACACACATATACACACACACACACACACACACACACACACACACAAACCCACATATACACATATATATTTGTGGGGTGAATTTGTACTTGCAGAGTTACATTGTACTTTGCTCAAAAACTGCATGAATCCATGAAAGACTCTGTTAACTCATTTTTTTGATTAGAATCAGTCAAAATATTATGGCACAGACAACAGAACACAGGGGGCTAACACCTACAACATCTTATCTGGCCTGACACCAATTGTTACAGTTCACCTGAGAATGTAACTTTTAAAAAGAGTTTTGTGATTTACATGTGAAACAAGTGAAACTATCATGGTCGTTCCAACAGATGAGAGACTTTACAATCAAGATATTTTCCAATGTATAATGTCAGTTACATCACACTGTAATCTTTTGCTATAAATTCTGTGTTTACAATTGTGTACTCCACAACCACTTGATGAAGGAGCAGCGCTCCGAAAGCTAGTGCTTCCAAATAAACCTGTTGGACTATAACCTGGTGTTGTGAGAGTTGTAACTCAGTCTCAGAGTGATCTCTTTCCTCACTCATCCCCTGGATCCTTCCCAAAACTACTCGTTTCAACCCTCCTGAGCAGCTCTCACACATCTCCCTGCTCCTACATTAGTCCCCGAGAAGACAAAATCTTTGAGATTACTTTATTCAGCAAAGTTTCATTAACTTATTACAAAGAAAACTTTTTTGAGAGAACAGATGTTAGTGACACTGTGGATCCCAAATCCCTTGTAAACCTCACAAGGCTGTCAAATAGGTCAGTTTTTGATGTCATGAAGATGAGTCACATTAGACTCAATGTTAACAGTGTTTCTCTCTCCACACATGCTGCCAGACCTGCTGAGTTTCTGTAATGCTCATTGTGTTTGTTTCAAGTTTTGAGGATCTGATCGTGAAACTGTGGAGAGATTTTGATATTAATATGAACATTACACATCTATATCACTGGTGCATAAAACTCTTATCAATTCCTTACCACCATTTCTTCAGATTGTTTGTTCTTTTTGTCCAGAATTTCAATCGATTTATTTTAACCTTGAATCCCTCAGGAGCCAATTGCAGGTCATTCTGTTATAATGTGTGTTTCATCAACATGAATTTGCTGTAACACGATTCAAGAGTTAGGGACTTTTGACAATGTGAACTTTGAAAATGTGTGTTGGCTGCAACATGATTGGCCCCAACACGTTAAGTGCTGTTCCTGAAGCGTGATTTTACTGTAACATGGAGTTGCACATGAATGGAGTGCAAGTTTATAGCTCCTTGAAAGTGGAGTAGCAGGTAGATAGGATAGTGAAGAAGGCATTTGGTATGCTTTCCTTTATTGGTCACAGCATCAAGTGTAGGAGTTGGGAGGTCATGTTGCGGCTGTACAGGACATTGGTTCGGCCACTTTAGGAATATTGTGTGCAATTCTGGTCTCCCTCCTATCGGGACGATGTTGTGAATCTTGAAAGGGGTCAGAAAAGATTGACAGGGATGTTGTCAGGGTTGGATGATTTGAGCTATAGGGAGAGACTGAATAGGCTGGGGCTGTTTTCCCTGCAGCATCAGAGGCGGGGGGAGACCTTATAGAGTTTTATAAAATCATGAGAGTCATGGATAGGATAAACAGACAAAGCCTTTGCCCAGGGGTGGGGGAGTTCGAAAGTAAAGGGCGTAGGTTGTGGATGAGAGGGGAAAGAATTAAAAGGGACCTCAGGAGCAACTTTTTTTACGTAAAGTGTGGTGTGTGCATAGAATGAGCTGCCAGAGGCAGTGGTGGAGGCTGGTACAATCACAGCTTTTAAAAGGCATCTGGATGACTACATCAATAGGAAGGGTTTAGAGGGATAAGGGCCAGGCACTGGCAAATGGGACTAGGTTAGGTAGAGTATCTGGTTGACATGGACGAGTTGGAGCGAAGGGTCTGATTCTGTGCTGTACATCTCTATGACTAATGCAATCATCATGTTACAGAAGAACTGGTTGTGTTGGCATTATCAAATCAGGTAAAATGTGAAGTGTAGGAGGGCTACCACAGAGAAATACCAAACATACTCAAAACAAGGAATTAATTTACTAATATCACAACAAAGGGTTGATCGATTGTGGGAAATCAACTTGCAATAGGCAGGGATAAGTAATCCTGCACAGCCATTCCACATTGGGTTGTGACGGGTGGGGGACAATTAAATCATTAACTGGGGGAGGTCCCACACTAGCGTCTAAGAGTCTGACTGCCGCCCCTCCTGACACACACTGGGCTGGGAAGAGAGGGGGATATTTGCTGAGGATCTGTCGGGATTTCCCAACTCTATGTGTGGTTCCCAGAACCAAACTCTCAGTCTCTGTCCCTCGTTGTGTCTCTCTCTCTCTCTCTCTCCCTGACTGTCTCTGTCTCTCTCCCTAGCTGTTTTTCTCTCTCTCCCTTGCTGTCTCTGTCTCCCTCTCACTGTCTCTCTCTCTCTCTCTCTCCCTCTCGCTGTCTCACTCCCTCTCTCTCTCTCTGGTTCTGGCTCTGGGCTGATGATTCCTCGGGGCAGAAATGATTTGATTCCCTCTGTCTCTGCACCGTCCTGAATTTCAGCTCCTGGATCTAATCCCCTCCTCGGGGCGGGGGGAACAGACTGAGAGGGAAATAAGAATCGATTTGAAATAAAATACAGCAGCGACACCAAGAGCACAGCAAGATCCCACTGCTCTCTGCCTTCCCCAGTCTCCCACTTTACCCTGCGATACTGGGTCAGTTTAATTACTGCATCATTAATGCATTGCAGAACATCAAGCAACAGCGAAATACAAAGAAATCACTAAAGAGCAATTGGCCCAAGGCTAGAAACACACAGCAAGATCCCACAAGCAGCAGTGTGACCACAGACAGATCATCTGTGTTCCTGACCCTGGTTAAGGGTTCGATCCTGTCTCCATGATGACAGAAGGACCAATCCTACTGTTTGACAAATCCCAAACAATACCCCCGTCTTCTCTGTTCCTCTCTCCCCCTCTCTCTCTGTCCCCCCTCTCTGTTCCCCCTCTCGCTCTCTCTCTCTCTCTCTATTCCCCCCTCTCTCTATTTTCCCCCCCTCTCTCTCACTGTTCCCCCTCTCTCTCTCTGTCCCTCCTCACTCTCTCTGTTCCCCCCTCTGTCTCTGTTGCCCCCTCCTGTTCCTGCCCCCTCTCTCTGTTCCCCCTCTCTCTGTTTCCTCCCTCTCTCTCTCTCTGTTGCCCCCGCACTGCCCTCTCTCTCTCTCTCTCTGTTCCTCACTCTCTCTCTGTTCCCCCTCAGTCTCTGTTCCCCCTCGATCTCTGTTCCCCCCTCTTTCTCTCTTCCTCCCGTTCCTCCATCTCTCTCTGTTTCCCCCACTCTGTCTCTGTTCCCTCCTCTCTCTGATCCCCCTCTCTCTCTATTCCCCCCATTCCCCCATCTGTCTCTGTTTCCCTCACTCTCTCTGTTCCCCCCTCTCTCTGTTCCCCCTCTCTCTCTCTATTCCCCCGTTCCCCTTTCTCTCTCTCTGATTCCCTCCTCTCTGTTCCCCCTCTATATTCCCTGCACTCTCTGTTCCCCCTCTATGTTCCCTGCACTCTCTGTTCCCCCCTCTCTCTCTGTTCCCCCTACTCTCTTTGTTCCCCCATCTCTCTGTTCCCCCCTCTCTGTCTGTCCCCCCACTTTCTCTCTCTGTTCCCCCCGTTCCCCATGCACTTTCTCTCTGTTCCATCCTCTCTCTCTGTTCCCCCCTCTCTTTCTCTCTGTTCCACCTACCCGTTGTCCCCTCTCTCTCTGTTCCCTGCTCTCTCTGTACCCCCCCGACTGTTCCCCCCTCTCTCTGTTCCCCCCCCGTTCCCCGCGCGCTCTCTGTTCCCCCCCTCTCTGTTCCCCCTCTCTCTCTGTTCCCCCCCTCTGTTCTCCGCGCGCGCGCTCTCTGTTCCCCTCCTCTTTCTGTTCCCCCCTCTCTCTCTGTTCCCCGTGCTTTCTCTGTTCCCCCTACCCTGTCCCCTCCTCTCTCTCTGTTCCCCCCTCTCTCTGTTTCCCCCTCTCTCTCTGTTCCCCCCTCTCTATTCCCCCCATCTCTGTCCCCCGTCTCTATGTTCCCCCTCTCTGTTGCCCCTCTCGCATTCTGTCCATCTCTGATAACTCTCTCTGATTTAATCCTGCACACTGTAATCTTTATTCCTCCCCTCCTCCCCTCACCTCCCCCCACCCCACCCTCTCCCCACTTTAAATAATGACGGGGTTAAAACAAGGACTGCAGATGCTGGAAACCAGAGTCCAGATTAGAGTGGTGCTGGAAAAGCACAGCAGGTCAGGCAGCATTGGAGGAGCAGGAAAGTCGACGTTTAAGGCAAAAGCCCTTCGTCAGGAATAGAGGCAGAGTGCCTGCAGGGTGGAGAGATAAATGAGAGGAGGGTGGGGGTGGGGAGAAAGTAGCATAGAGTACAATAGGTGAGTGGGGGTGGGGATGGAGGTGATAGGTCAGGGAGGAGGGTGGGGGAAGGTAGCAAAGAGTACAATGGGTGAATGGGGATGGGGATGGAGGTGATAGGTCAGGGAGGAGGGTGGAGCAGATAGGTGGGAAGGGAGATAGGCAGGTAGGACAGGTCATGACTACCTGGTCAGGTCCACGCCCCCAAAAACCCACCCTCCCATCCTGGCACCTTCCCCTGCCACCGCAGGAATTGCAAACCCTACGCCCACACCTCCTCCCTCACCTCCACCCAAGGCCCTAAAGGAGCCTTCCTCATTTACCCCTCCCCCACCTCACCCCAGTTCCAAACTTCCAGCTCAGCACTATCCCCATGACCTGTCCTACCTGCCTATCTCCCTATCTGCACCAGCCTCCTCCCTGACCTATCACCTCCATCCCCACCCCCACTCACCTATTGTACTCTATGCTACTTTCTCCCCACCCCCACCCTCCTCTCATTTATCTCTCCACCCTGCAGGCACTCTGCCTCTATTCCTAATGAAGGGCTTTTGCCTGAAACGTTGACTTTCTTGCTCCTCAGATGCTGCCTGAACTGCTGTGCTTTTCCAGCACCACTCTAATTATTAAACAGTGACAGCTCATTTTGTTGTGTGTGGGTCAGTTTTTTTCGTTTGAAAACTCCACAAAAGAAACCTGGAGAGACAGACAGAGACCCCCCTCCCAGATACACAGTGAATTGAATTGAAATGGCCATCCTGTATGTATTTCTGTGATTATCACATTTTATCCCCCTGGCCTATACACCTCTCACATCACTCTGACATGAGAACAGGTCTTTGGAGAGAGTTTCCCATTGAAGGTTTCAATTCCCTCCTCAGGGAATCCTGCCTCCCAGATCCTGGGGATTAACCTGTTTGTGTCACAATCCCGAGTCCTCGGTTACTTTAACCCCAGGCTTCAAACCCGTTTTAAACCATGAACCTTCCACTGGGACAGTCAGCTCTCTCCCTCTCTCTCACACTCTCACTCACTCCTCCCCACCCTCCCTCTCTCGTTCTCCCTCTCTCCCCCTCTCTCTGCCCCTATCTACGTTTCCAGCTCTGTTCAGCTTTCTCCTGCTCTCGAGAATTGATCTATGTCTCTCCCACACCCACTCTATCCTCTCTCCACCCCAACCCCAACCCGTCCTTTCTCTCTCCCCCTCCCTCGCTCTCCATTCCCCCTCCGTTCTGACAGAAATGCCCTCTCCTCTCCTCCCTCCCTCCCTCCCAGTTAAACTGGGTTCCCATCTCCTTTTCCTGCAGCCATTAGCCAGGTCAATAGCACATTCTGAGGGGAGGGGAAGGTCTTTCTTGGGGGAAGTGGGGGATGATACAGAGCCCAGGCTCTGTCCACAGGCTGCTCTGATGTGTAAGGGGTGACCCACAGGCAGAGGGGTGCACAGCAAGATCCCACAGGCAGCTGGGTGTGGCACCCCTGGGGTATTTCACCGTCTTTGTCCCACGCCAGAACACTCCACCCCATCCCCAGGAACACCCCCTCCATAAGCGCGTTACCCTCCCCCATGTACTTCTCACACAGCAAGGTCCCAATAGTGCCAGCAATTTCACAATTCAGTTTGTAACTGGGGGTCTCCCTGACTCGCTCTCCCGGCCTGTCTCTCTCCTGGTCCTGTCTCTCTCTGTGTCACCAAATCCCACTTCTCTGTGTCACCATCTCCCCCTCTGCCTCTCCCTCTCTGTGTCATCATCTCCGTCTCTCTCACTGTGTGTCACCATCTCCCCCTCTCTCTCTCTGTGTCACCATCTCCGTCTCTCTCTCTCTCTCTCTGTCACCATTTCCCTCCCTTTCTCTCTCTCTCTCTCTCTGTGTCACCATCTCCCCCTCTCCCTCTCTCTCTCTGTGTCACCATCTCCCCCTCTCCCTCTCTCTCTGTGTCACCATCTCCCCCTCTCTGTCTCTGTGCCAACATCTCGCCCTCTCCCTCTCTGTGTCACCATCTCCCACTCTCTCTGTATCACCATCTCCCTCTCTCCCCCCTCTCTCTGTGTCACCACCTTCCTCTCTCTCTTTGTGTCATCATCTCCCTCTCTCTCTCTCTCTCTCTCTGTGTCATCATCTCCCTCTCTCTCTCTCTGTCACCATCTCCCTCTCTCTCTCTGTGTCACCATCTCCCTTTCTCTCTCTCTCTGTCACCATCTCCCTCTCTCTCTCTCTGTGTCATCATCTCCCTCTCTCTCTGTCACCATCTCCCTCTCTCTCTCTGTGTCACCATCTCCCTTTCTCCCTCTCTGTCATCATCACCCTCTCTCTCTGTGTCACCATCTCCCCCTGTCTCTCTGTCACCATCTCCCTCTCTCTCTGTGTCACCTTCTCCCTCTCTCTCTGTCACCATATCTCTCTCTCTCTCTCTCTGTGTCACCATCTCCCTCTATTTCTCTATCAACATCTAACTCTCTCTGTGTCACCATCTCTCCCTCTCTCTCTCTCTCTCTGTGTCACCATCTCCCCCTCTCTGTCTCTGTGCCAACATCTTGCCCTCTCTCTCTTTGTGTCACCATCTCCCACTCTCTCTGTATCACCATCTCCCTCTCTCCCCCCTCTCTCTGTGTCACCACCTTCCTCTCTCTCTTTGTGTCATCATCTCCCTCTCTCTCTCTCTCTCTGTGTCACCATCTCCCTCTATTTCTCTATCAACATCTAACTCTCTCTGTGTCACCATCTCCCTCTCTCTCTCTGTGTCACCATCTCCCACTCTCTCTGTATTACCATCTCCCCTCTCCCCCCTCTCTCTGTGTCACCACCTTCATCTCTCTCTTCGTGTCATCATCTCCCTCTCTCTCTCTGTGTCACCATCTCCCTCTCTCTCTCCCTTTCTCTCTCTGTGTTACCATCTTCCCCTCTCCCTCTCTGTCACCTTCTCCGTTTCTCTCTCTCTGTGTCACCATCTCCCCCCCGCCTCTCTCTTTGTGTTGCCATCTCCTCCCTCTCTGAGTCACCATCTCTTCCTCTCTTTCTGTCACTATCTCCCTCTCTCTCGCTCTGTCAGTATCTCCCTCTCTCTCTCTCTCTCTGTCACCATCTCCCCATCTCTCTCTTTGTGTTTCTCCCATTCTCTCCATTTTTCAATTCTCTCTCTCGCTCTCCTTCTCTCACTGTTGAATGTTATCATCCTGCCCTCTCAATGACCCATCTTCCTCTGACACTGTGACAAGTTTTTACAGAGGGTCAGATATTTTGGGTTTTAATTCCCTCCTGAGGGAGTCTTGCCTCCCAGATCCTGGGGGTTATCCTGTATGTGTCACGGTCCCGAGTCTCGGTTATTTTAACCTCAGGCTTCAAACCCATTTCAAAAATGACAGGGCCGCAATCTGACAGGACCCAGTTAACCAGAGGCCCCTATAAACCAGGCTCTTTCCCACCACACTCCCCACCCCCAGAGGAGATGAAACCTTGGGGTAATAAACAGGGCACAACTCACCTTGTCCCAACGGGGTGCAGCCTGGTGAACAGGCCTCAGGCCTCAGGCCTGTGCTCCCCCTCTGGAGGTTGTTCGTGTCCAAGGCTTTCCTGGCCCCAGACATTTTGGATCTTCACTTTACAGCTTTCCCAAAAAAAAGTTCCTCGGGACAAAAGAGAGAAAAGATGAGACTGGTTTTGTTGGTGGCGGGGGGGGAGTGAGAGCACTTTGATGCAATATTACACAGCAAGATCCCAGGTTGAAATGCAACCCACCAACCCTAATACATTATATAACATCACCACAACATCAAAATACAATCAAATTGTAAGACAGCAATTACCCAGAGGCTGAAACATTAACACACACACACACACACAGACACAGACACACATACACACACACACAGACATGCACACTCACAGACAGACAGACATTCCTGCACATACACACACTCTCCCACAGACTGTCTCACATACGCTCACACATACACTCCCACACACACACAAACCCTCTCACAGACCTATACTCTTTTACACACACACACACACACACGCACACACACACACAAACACGCACTCTGTCACAGACACTTGTATCACCCCCCACACACCCACATGCGCACACACACTCTCTCCAAAGTTCCTTCTCTCACAAAGTCTGTTATACACTCTAACACACACACACACGCTCACAAATACACTCTCTCACACTCATGCCCACACACACACACACTCTTTCTATTGTGCATGCACAGCCTCACATGCACACACTCTTTCTTTCACACACGCAATCTCTATTTCTCTCACACGCAGGCCCATACAGTCTTTCCCTCTCATGCACACCCTCTCTCTTGCGTGCACACATTCTCTCTCTCTCATGTAAGCACACACCCACTCTGTCTCACAAGGGCATGCTCTCCCTCTCACTCACACACTCTCTCACAAACACACTCTCCTTCTCTTGCAGGTACATTCACACAAAGTGCGCACATGTACACACCCTCTCATACACGCACACACACACACACACACACTCGCTCTCGCACACACAAACAATCTTTCTCGGGCAGGCTTTCTCGCAAGCATCCCGTCTTTTTCGCTCATGCAGGTACACGTTCTCTCGCACGCTCTGAAACACGCTGTCTCTCACTCACACACTCTCTCTCTTGCATGCACACACACACTCTCTCTCCTGCATGTGCTCACTCTCTCGAGCACACCAACACTTTCTCTCACAAGCACACTCTCATGTATACACATTCTTCCTCTAGCACACTTGCACATCTCTTTCACACACATGCACACTGTCTCACTCATGTTCATGCACACTATATAACTCACATTCACGCACACTCTCACACGTTCACACACAGTCTCTTCCTCTTGCATACCCACACACTCACATATCTCTCGCATATCTCTCTCACTTTTATGTGCTCTCTCTTTTGCACACACTTTCACACTCGCGCATTCTCACACACACACTCTCGCGCTTGCACGTACTCCATCATGTTCACACATACTCTCTCTCATGTTCATGCACATTCCCTTTCTCCCAGTCACACACATACTCTCTCACGATCGCGTGCACTCTCTCTCACGTTTGCTCACACACTCTCGCATTCACACACATATAGTCTCTCGTGTTCGTGCACACACACTCACATTCGCATGCTACCTCTTGTGCTTGCACGTTCTCTCGTGTTTACGCACTCTCTCTCGTGATTTCATGCTCACTCTCTCGCTCACGCACACTACCTCTCTCGCATTCCAAACACACTCTCTCTCTTTCACTTTCATTCACACTTTCTCTTGTGTTCACACACACTCTCTCTCATGCACTGTCTCTCTCTCTCTTGCATTTATGCAATCTCTTTCTTGTACATTCGCATACTCTGTCTTGCATTCACACAGACTGTCTCTCTCGCACTCACGCAAACGCTCTCTCTCGCATTCGTGTACTCTCCCTCTCTCTCGCGGTCGCACACTCTCTTTTGCATCTGCTCACCCACTCTCCCTGTTGCACCTTTGCACTCTTTTTCATCTGCTTTCTGTACATACTCTCTCATGCTTTTGTGCATTCTGTATCTCACATATTTGCACACACTCTCTCACATTTGCACAATCTCTATCTCATATTTGTGCACTCTTGTGTTTCTGTACACACTTTCATGCATTTGTGCACACTCTATCTCTTGTGTTTGCATACTCTCGCTCTCTTGCGTTTGCACACACTGTCCCTCAAGCTGCACAGTCTCTCATGTTCGCGCACTCTCTCTCTCTCTCACGTTAGTGCTCTCTCTCACACATCCACGCACACTTGCTCTCTTGCATTCACGCACACTCGCGTTCGTGCACACTCTCTTTCTCGTTCACACACACTCTCTTGCATTCGCACACATTCACGTTTGTGCACACGCTCTCTCACATTTGAGTGCACTCTCACTCTTGCATTAGCGTGCACTCTCCCTTGCTCACATTTGTGCACACTCTGTCTCTCACATTTCCGCACAATGTCTCTCTCAAATTAGTGCACTGTCTCACTCGTGTTTGCCCTCACATTCTCTCTCTTTCTCTCTTGCGTTTGCGCAGACTCTCTCTTATGAAATGATTAGATTACTTACAGTGTGGAAACAGGCCCTTCGGCCCAACAAGTCCACACCTACCCGCCGAAGCGAAACCCACCCATTCCCCTACATTTACCCCTTACCTAACACTATGGGCAATTTAGCATGGCCAATTCACCTGATCCGCACATCTTTGGACTGTGGGTGGAAACCGGAGCACCCGGAGGAAACCCACGCAGACACGGGGAGAACGTGCAAACTCCACACAGTCAGTCGCCTGAGTCAGGAATTGAACCCGGGTCTCTGGTGCTGTGAGGCAGCAGTGCTAACCACTGTGCCACTGTGCCGCCCTACACTTATGTTGGCACACTCTCTCTCATGCGTTTAGGCACTCTCTCTCACATTCACATATTCTCTCTTGTGTTCATGCACTCTCTCGTGCTCGCACACACACACTCTCGCACTGACACATACACTCCATCTTTCTCTCACGCTTGCACACAATGTTCCTCTTGCACACACACTCATTCTCTGTCCCATTCACACACACTCCCCTCTCTCACATGCACGCACTCTCTTTCTGTCACACGCTCACACACATTCTGTTCAATCAGACATCCAGGGATTCTTTAATGGAGCTTTAATATTTGAAAGTCCCAGTGTACTTGGTCATTCCATGTTCCTGTGTAACTGTGTGAGCATGTCTGTGACTGTGTGTGTGTGTGTGTACCTCTCCTGTGCTGACAGGATTCCAGAGCCATCACTGAAACCTTCTCTGCTCCGGCCCACCCCCCCAAGGTTAACATTGTCCCATTTAGTCTGGATTGTCTCTCTGCAGGCTAACACCCAAACACCATCACTTCCCACCTCACTGTAGGAGGCTGAGAAATGATCATGGACAAACTGTGAGGGGCTGTTTTAATCTACAAAGCCAGCACAAAGGGTTCTGAAGGTGTCTGCCATCTTAGATATGTTGGCAGCCATTTCATGTTAGCCCAGCACTGACATTGACTTTACAAATAGGGAGAGGCAAGAAAGAGTGGGGAGTTGGGGAGTGTGTGTGTATCTGAGTGCAGTATAGATTCCCCAGAATGATAACTGGACAGGAAGGGGTCACTGGGGAGGGAGGGAAGTGAACGAAACGCAGGATTGTCTCCCTGGGATTTACCAGGATCAGAGGGAATAGATGTTTTTGGGACAATAATGACAACTGCTGGGATAGAGAAAGAGAAAGGTGTTTTGCTGCTTCTGGGTCTAGGATTAGAATCAATGTCTAAAACTCCAACAATACTCTGAAACAGTTTCAAGATTAAAATGAAGGAACAAAGCCTCCCATTTCTCTCTGTGATACTGCAAAGACTGTGTCTTACTCACTCACTCACTGAACCTGTCCAACTCCCTTCCCAGCCTTTCTGCGTCCGCCTTTACTGTCCCACATCACTTTGTATAATCAGTAACTGGAACACGGGATCCCATCATCTCAGTCATTCACAGAGACTGTGTCCAGCGCACTGTGGGTCCCAGCGAATAATTCACTACCATCTGCTAGTGTACAGCTTGTGTCTGTCTCAGAGTGAGCTCTGAAACATCTCCAGGACACTCCCATCCTGCCTCTGTGTGTGTCTGGCTCTGTATCTGTGTCTGTAACTCTCTCGCTATCTGCCTCAGAAATTAGTTTCCCTGTTCCCTCAATCACACACTGAGGACACTACAAAACTGCTCCATTCCCCCGAACCCAGTTTGAGATGACACTGAAGGCATGGAATGTGATTTATAAATGTCCATCCCTCAGTTACTTTGTGGGGTTGCAGTGTCAGGCTGTGATTTGGGTTAAATCCAGGCCAGGCCTCTTCCCCCAAGGACATTGGGTGACCATTTTGCTCTTTATGACAAACAGAGAAAGCCCTCAGCCCTCACAGGCCTATTTCACTGGAATTCTGTGCTTCATATTCATTGGCCAACAACAGGAAGGAGGTCTCTCTGTGAGTGTTTTACTGAGATGACATCAGCAATCCTGTGGACCACTTTCATCCTCAGACACCTTCCCAACGACAGTAAACAGCACCTGCTTGGATCCTCCGAAGGTCTACTGCTCTTCCCTGTATACTCCATTGGCAATTTGTGTATCATCTGCACATTCCAATGATATGTCCTGTTTAATGAGGGGAGATACAGAGTAAAGCTGTCTCGACACTGTCTGCATTAATGCCTCCCAGAACAGGTACAGCGTGGGGAGAGCTCTCTATGATGTTGCAGTCAAATAGCTGAAGAATAGGCATTCCCCAAGCAGAGGCTCAGAGTAAGTTAAGTTTAAACTGTCTCCATCACACACCCCCACACACAGATACAAAGACACAGTCCTGAACTCTCAACCGTGGTACAACAGGTTCAGTCCATCACTGACTCTACATTCTCTACTCTACACTTCCACTAATTCAACACCAAGTTCGTTTTTTGATCTCTCTGTTCTGTTGTCATTCTCTGCTGGATTCCTGGTTCTGAGCATCCTAATGAACAGATGTTCTAATTCCACCGGCCATGTCCTGCTCCTAAACACAGCGTCTGATTTCATTCTGGTGTGTGATACAGGAGCCCCACACTGTCAGGGAAGGTAAATCTCTCACATACAAACTCTCTTTCTATCTCTGTCTCATGCACGATCTCACTGTTTTTCTCTCTCTCATGTAAAATCTCACAAGTTCTTTCTCCTTCCCATGTATGATATCACCATCACCCTCTGTCTCAGCACATGTCTCATACATAATAGAGTCATTGAGTATACAGCATGGAAACAGACCCTTCGGTCCAACCCATTCATGCTTACCAGATATCCCATCCCAATCTAGTCCCACCTGCCAGTACCTGGCTCATATTCCTCCAAACCCTTCCTATTCATATATCTGTCCAAATGACTCTTAAATGTTGCAATTGTACCATCCTCCACCACTTCCTCTAGCATTCATTCCATTCACAAGCCACCCTCTGTCTAGAAATGTTGCCCCTTAGGTCTCTTTGATGTCTTTCCCCTCTCACCTATGCCCTCTAGTTTTGGACTCCACCACACGAGGGCAAATACTCTGTCTATTTATCTTATCCATGCTCCTCATGATTTTATAAACCTTGATAAGGTCACCCCTCCAGCCTCCAATGCTCCAGAGAAAACAGCCCCAGCCGATTCACCTTCTTCCCATAGCTCAAATCCTCCAACCCTGGCAACATCCTTGTAAATCTTTCCTGAACCCTTTCAAGTTTCACAACATCTTTCCAAGAGGAAGGAGACTTGAATTGCACGCAATATTCCAATAGCCGCAACATGACCTCCCAACTCCTGTACTCAATACTCTGACCAATAAAAGAAATCGTACCAAATGCCTTCTTCACTATCCTATCTACCTGTGACACCACTTTCTATGAGCTAGGAACCTGCACTCCAAGGTCTCTTTGTTCAGCAGCACTCTCTAGAACTTTACCATTAAGTGTATAAGTCCTGCTAAGATTTGCTTTCCCAAAATGCAGCACCTCACATTTATCTGAATTAAACACCATCTGCCACTTCTCAGCCCACTGGCCCATCTGGTCATGATCCTGTTGTAATCGGAGGTAACCCTCTTCACTGTCCACTACACCTCCAATTTTGGTGTCATCTGCAAACTTACTAACTGTTCGCATCCAAGTCATTTATTTAAATGACAAAAAGTAGAGGACCCAGCACTGATCCTTGTGGCACTCCACTGGTCACAGGCCTCCAGTCTGAAAAACAGCCCTCCACCACCACCCTCTTTCTTCTACCTTTGAGCCAACTCTGTAACCAAATGGCTAGTTCTCCCTGTATTCCATGAGATCTAACCTTGCTAATCCGTCTCCCATGGGGAACCTTGTCGAATGCCTTACTGAAATCCATACAGATCACATCCACCGCACTGCCCTCATCAAGCCTCTTTGCTACTTCTTCAAAAAACTCAATCAAGTTTGTGAGACATGATTTCCCACACACCAAGCCATGTTGACGATCTTAATCAGTCCTTGCCTTTCCAAATACATGTACATCCTGTCCCTCAGGATTCCCTCCAACAACTTTCCCACCACTAAGGTCAGGCTCACTGGTCTGTAGTTCGCTGGCTTGTCCTTACCATCCTTCTTAAACAGTGGCACCACGTTAGCCAACCTCCAGTCTTCTGGCACCTCACCTGTGAATATTGATGAGACAAATATCTCAGCAAGAGGCCCAGCAATCACTTCTCTAGCTTCCCACAGAGTTCTTGGGTACACCTGATCAGGTCCTGGGGATTTATCCACCTTTACCCGTTTCAAGACATCCAGCACTTCTTCCTCTGTAATCTGGACATTTTGCAAGATGTCACCATCTATTTCCCTATATTCCATATCTTCCATATCCTTTTCCACAGTAAACACTGATGCAAAGTTCTCATTTAGTATCTCCCCCATTTTCTGCATCTCCACACAAAGGCCACCTTGTTGATCTTTGAAGGGCCTTATTCTCTCCCTAGTTACCCTTTTGTCCTTAATGTATTTGTAAAAACCCTTTGGATTCTCCTTAATTCTATTTGTTTCAGCTACTCATGTCCCCTTTTTGCCCTCATGATCTCCCTCTTCAGTATACTCCTACATCCTTTGTACCCTTCTAAGGATTCACTCGATCTATTCTGTCTGTACCTGACATATGCTTCCTTCTTTTTCTGAACAAAACCCTAAATTTCTTCAGTCATCCAGCATTCCCTATAACCACCAGGCTTTCCGTTCACCATAACAGGAATATACTTTCTCTGGATTCTCGATACCTCATTTCTGAAGGCTTCCCATTTTCCAGCCGTCCCTTTACCTGCGAACATCTGCCCCCAATCAGCTGTAGAAAGTTCTTGCTTAATTCCGTCAAAATTGGCTTTTCTACAATTTAGAACTTCAACTTTTAGATCTGATCTATCCTTTTCCATCACTATTTTAAATCTAATAGAATGATGGTTGCTGGCCCCAAAGTGCTCCCCCACTGACACTCAGTCACCAGCCCTGCCTTATTTTCCATGAGTAGGTCAGGTTTCGCACCTTCTTGAGTAGGTACATCCACATCCTGCTGGCCCCTTTCTCCCGTGACAATATTCTACACGCTCTCTGAGACATCCTTGATCCTGGACACAGGGAAGCAACACACCATTTGCTTTCTCGTTGTTGGCCACAGAAACGTCCGTCTGTACCTTGGACTACAGAATCCCCAAACAAAATTGATCTCTTGGAACCCGACATACCCCTCATTGCATTCGAGCCCGTCTCAACACCAGAAACTTGGCTGTTCGTGCTACGTTCCCCTGAGAATCCAGCACCCCCTACGTTTTCCAACCAGCAAACCTGTTTGAAATGGGCATATCCACAAAAGACTCCTGAACTGGGTGCCTACCTCTCTTACCTTTCCTGCAGTTAACCCATCTATGTGACTGTATCTGAGGCTTTCCCCCCTTCCTATAACTGCCTTCCATCACATACTGTTGCTGTTGCAAATTCTTCATTTTCAGACATTCAGACCCAGGGAGGTTTTGTCCCTGAGAGAGGGCAGGTTCAGATCTTCAGGAAGAATAGAAATATCAGAACGCTTCTGTCAAAAGTGGTTAGAAAATCTGAAATTAATGTCTCGGGGATTAAGCTGATCTTGCACACATATGTCAGAGAGTTAACCCAATGATAGTGTCAGCAAAGAGGAGGACAAGGAATTTTTCAATGTTAGGGGACTAACAGGGAAGGCGGATGAACGCAGGGCATGGTTAGGAACATGGGGCTGGGATATCATAGTGATTACAGAGACGTGGTTCAGGGATGGACAGGACTGGCAGCTTAATGTTCCCTGATACAAATCCAATAGGGCAGGATAGGAAGGTGGGGGGCAAGACAGGGGAGGGAATGGCATTTTTCATCAGGGATAATATCACGGCTGTACTTGGGAAGGATATTCCTGAGAATACATGGAGTGAAGTTATTTGGGTGGAACTGAGAAATGAGAAAGGGATGATCACCTTATTGGGATTGTATTATAGACTGCAGGAGAAAGTGAGGACTGAAGATGCTGGAGGTCAGAGTCGAGAGTGTGGTGCTGGAAAAGCACAGCAGGTCAGGCAGCATCCAAGGAGCAGGAGAATCGACGTTTCGGACGTTTCACTTTCCTGATGAATGGATTGTGCCCGAAAAGGCAATTCTCCTGCCCTTCGGATGCTGACAGACCTGCTGAGCTTTTCCAGCACCACACTCATGTACTATACCCTTATTCAGCAGGAAATCGAAGTGTCAGTGGGGGAGCACTTTGGGGCCAGCAAACATAATTCTATAATTGTATTGGTTTTAAAACAACGATGGAAAAGGACAGACTGGATCTACAGGTTCGCGTTCTAAATGGGAGGAAGGCCAATTTTGACGGTAGTAGACAAGAACATTCAAAAGTACAGTGTGGGAGTTGGGGGAGGGATGATTTGCAGATTAAGGAAAATGGGAAGCCTTCGAAAATGAGGCGACACGAGTCCAGAGACAACATGTTGCTGTTACCGGAAATGGTAAGGAAAGGTAAGGTATAGAGAAAGCTGGATGACGGGAGATATTGAGGATTTAGTTAAGAAACACATGTCAGGGATAGATAGCAGAAATCAAGTTAATCCTTGGAGGAGAGTAATGGCAGCAGGAGTATACTTCAGAGCGAAATCAGGAGGGCAAAAAGTGGACATGAGATCGATTTGGCAAATAGGGTTAAGGAGAATTCCAAAGGGATTGTATCAATACATTAATGACAAAAGGGTAACTAGGGAGACAATAGGGCTCCTCAAAGATCAGCAGGGCAGCCTATGAGTGGTACTGCAGGAGATGGGGGTCGATATTAAATGAGGATTTTGCATCAGTGTTTACTGTGTTTTCCGAGTGGAGGCCTGTGACCAGTGGTGTGCCACAAGGATCAGTGCTGGGTCCACTGCTTTTTATCACTTATATAAATGGTTTGGGTGTGAATGCAGGAGGTATAGTTAGTAAGTTTGCAGATGACACCAGAATTGGGTGTGTAGTAGACAGCGAAGAAGGTTAGCCCAGAGCACAGCAGGATCTTGATCAGAGGGGCCGATGGGTCAAGGAGTGGCAGGTGGAGTTTAATTTAGATCAATGTGAGGTGCTGCATTTGGAAAGGCAAATCAAGGTGTTATGCACTTAATGGTCAGGTCGAGGGGAGTGTTGCTGAACCAAGAGACCTTGGCATGCAGCTTTATAGCTCCTGGAAAGTGGAGTCACAAGCAGATAGGATAGTGAAGAAGGCATTTGGTATGCTGTCCATTATTGGTCAGAGTATTGAGTATAGGAGTTGGGAGGTCACATTGCGGCTGTACAGGACATTGGTTCGGCCATTTTTGGAATATTGTGTGCAATTCTGGATGATGTCGCAGTCAGAAAAATGAAGGACGGACATTCCCCAAGCAGAGACGCAGAGTTCAACTCAGTTTAAACTGTCTCCATCAAATGTATCCCACACCCAGACACAAACAACCTCTCGACTGTGCTACAACAGGGTCGGTATATCACTGGCTCTGTATTCTCAACTGTAATCTCCCACAAATTCAGCACCGAGTTCTTTGTTTGATTCTCTCTGTTCTGCTGTCATTCTCTGATGGATTCCTGGATCTGAGTGTCCTCATGAACAGACGTTCTAATTCCACAGGCCATGTCCTGCTCCTGAACACAGCGTCTGATTTCATTGCGGTGTGTGTTAGAGGAGCCCCTTGGGGACAGGGGGAGGTCAGTCTCTCTCATGTACAATCTCACGATCGCTCTCTTGCACACAATCTCTCTTTCTCTATCTCTCTCTCTCTCTCTTTCCCCCTCTCCCATAAATGATCTTGCTTTCATTCTTGTGTCTAAATGAACCAAGGGACATGAGGGGGAGGATGGGATTAGAGAATTGCGCACAATGATCGCACTCACTCTCTCACACTCTCTCACAGTCTCTCCTGCACCTACTCTCACACATGCCAAGTGACTCTGTGTGTGTGTGTGAATCTGTGTGTGCATGCATTTCTGGTGTCCTTCCTATCAGAAGGATGTTGTGAAACTTGCAAGGGTTTAGAATAGATGCACAAAGATGTTGCCAGGGTTGGAGGATTTGAGCTATCGGAGAGACTGAATAGGTGAAGGCTGTTCTCTCTTGAGCGACAGAGGCTGAGGGGTGACCTGATAGAGGTTTATAAAATCATGAGGGGCATGATAGGATAAATAGACAAAGTCTCTTCTCTGGGGTGGGGGAGTCCAGGACTAGAGGGCAAAGGTTTAGGGTGAGAGGGGAAAGATATGGAAAAGAAGCCAAAGTGGCAACCTTTTCACACAGAGGGTGGTATGTGTGTGGAATGAGCTGCCAGAGGAAGTGGTGAAGGCTGGTACAATTGCAACATTGAAAAGGCACCTGGATGGGTGTAGGAAAAGGAAGGGTTTGGAGGGATATGGGCTGGGTGCTGGCAGGTGTACATCTCTCTGACTCTATGACTCTACTTGGCATCAGCCTTCCCAGTAGAACACCACTGTGTACACCAGCCCCTCTTCCCTGCATTAGACCCAGAGCCTTGACATTTCAACTGCTCCACCAAGTGCTTTTTAAAGGATGTGACATCAACTATCCTCTCATGTAAAACATTCCAGATCCCCACCACCCTCTGGGTGATAGTGCCCCTCAAATCCCCTCAAACCCTCCTGCCTTTCACCTTAAAATTAGCGCCCACCGCCCCCCCCCCAACCCCCCTGTTATTGACCCTGTGATTAAGGGGAACTGTTGCTTCGTATCCAGGCTGTCCGTGCCCCTCATACTCTTATACACCTCTATCAGGTCCCCCCTCAATCCTCCCTGCTCCAAAGAAAACAGCCCAAATTTAGCCAGCCTCTCTCCATCGCTGAACTGCTCCAACCCAGCCAACATCCTGGGGAATCTCCTCTGTACCCCATCTGGAGCAATCTGGGATCAGCAATCACTTCCTGAGCTTCCTACAAACTTCAGGGGAACACCTCATCAGGTCCTGGGGATTTATCCACTTTTATGTGTTTCTCCTCTGTAATATGGGCATTTTTCAACAAAACCCCACATTCCATATCTTCCATCTCCTTCTCCACAGTAAACACTGATGCAAAATACTCATTTAGTATCACTCCCATCTCCTGTGGCTCCACACAGGGGCAGACCTTTCTGATCTTTGAGAGGCCCTATACCCCACCATCATTACTCTTTCATACTTAATGTATTTGTGACATCCCTTTGGAGGTTTTAACGTACAAAAATCGATCATTGTTCAGAGGAACATTGGGACTCAGGGTCTGTTCTCAAAGGAGTTCAGGAGGATGGTGATGATCTCATTGAAACCTACAGAATTCTGACAGGCCTGGATAAAATGGACGTGGTGGAGATATTTCCACGAGGAGGGGGGGGCTAGGACCCGAGGGCACAGCCTGAGAGTGAAGGGGTAACCCTTTCGAACTGAGATGAGGAAGAATTTCTTCAGCCAGAGAGTGGTGTCTCTGTGCAACTCACTGCTGCAGAAGGCTATGGAGGCCACGTCACTGAGTGTATTTAAAATCGTGACAGATACGTTCTTGATAAGTGAAGGGGACCATAGGTTAGGGGGGGAAGGCAGGAGAATGGAGTTGAGAACCATATCAGCCATGATCCAATGGGAAGCAGACTCGATGGGCCAACTCTGCTCCTGTATCTGATGGTCCAACATGACAGTGTGAACAACTCCAATCTCAATCATGAATCTGTGACATCAAAAGACATGATGGAGATATTAACAGCAAATATAAATGCAGTTGAATGTTTTTCGGATGAATTTCACCAAATCATAAAGAAGGACACATCAAACATCATGGAGCTGTCAGCTTCTGTAACTCGCCCAGTGATTGTGTCTGGATCTGTCATCACTGCTCGAGCAGTTGCAGCTTTGATTGCAGCCTATTTGTAATGTCAGCTGCTGCTGTCTGGTGTGTTGTCTCTGAGGTGATCTACATCATGAAATGTTGGCTCATGGTTTGGTCTATCTGTTACAGAGCAGAGGCTGACACCCCTCTGATAATAAAACTGAAACACCCAGAAAAGATCGTCTCGTAATCTAATAAAAATAAGTGTGAAAGGTGATATAACATACTTCTCACCCCAATCTGTTCCCATAGAATCCATAGAATCCCTACAGTGTGGAAACTGGCCCTTCGGCCCAACATGTCCGCAATGACCTTCTGAAGACTAAGCCACCCAATCCCATTGCCTCACTACTGTACCCTAAACTGCACATCCCTGGGAACTGTGGGACAATTTAGCATGGCCAATTCACCCTAACCTGCAGATCCCTGTGCACTATGGGACAATTTAGCACGGCCAATTCACCCTAACCTACACATCCCTGCGCATTATGGGACAATTTAGCATGACTTCCCCCAATTAATGATTTAATTGTCCACCACCCGTCACAACCCAATGTGGAATGGCTGTGTAAGATTACTTATCCCTGCCTATTGCAAGTTGATTTCCCACAATCGATCAACCCTTTGTTGTGACATTAGTAAATTAATTCTGAGTTTTGAGTATGTTTGGTATTTCTCTGTGGTAGCCCTCCTACACTTCACATTTTACCTGATTTGATAACATCAACACAACCAGTTCTTCTGGAACATGATGATTGCATTAGTCATAGAGATGCACAGCACAGAATCAGACCCTTCACTCCAACTCATCCATGTTGACCAGATCTCCGAACCTAACCTAGTTCCATTTGCCAGCCCCTGACCCTTATCCCTCTAAACCCTTCCTATTGATGTACACATCCAGATGCCTTTTAAATGCTGTAATTCTACCAGCCTCCACCTCTTCCTTTAGCAGCTCATTCTATGCACACACCACTCTCTGCATAAAAAACGTTGCTCCTTAAGTCCCTTTTGAATCTTTCCCCTCTCATCCTGAACCTACGCCCTCTAGGTTTGAACGACCCCACCCCTGGGCAAAGACTTTGTCTGTTTATCCTATCCATGACTCTCATGATTTTATAAAACTCTATAAGGTCACCTGCAGCCTCAGACGCTCCAGGGATAACAGCCCCATCCTATTCAGTCTCTCTCTAGAGCTCAATTCATCCAACCCTGACAACATCCCTGTAAATCTTTTCTCACCCCTTTCAAGATTCACAACATCCTTCCGATAGTAGGGAGACCAGAATTGCACACAATATTCCTAAAGTGGCAGAACCAATGTCCTGTACAGCCGCAACCTGACCTCCCAACTCCTACACTTGATACTGTGACCAATAAAGGAAAGCATACCAAATGCCTTCTTCACTATCCTATCTACCTGCAACTCCACTTTCAAGGAGCTATAAACTTGCACTCCATTCATGTGCAACTTCATGTTACAGTAAAATCACGCTTCAGGAACAGCACTTAACGTGTTGGGGCCAATCATGTTGCAGCCAACACACATTTTCAAAGTTCACATTGTCAAAAGTGTCCCCAATTCTTCAATTGTGTTACAGCAAATTCATGTTGATGAAACACACATTATCACAGAATGACCTGCAATTGGCTCCTGAGGGATTCGAGGTTAAAAAAAAATCAATTGGAATTCTGGACAAAAAAGAACAAACAATCTGAAGAAATGGTGGTAAGGAATTGATAAGAGTTTTATGCACCAGTGATATAGATGTGTAATGTTCATATTAATATCAAAATCTCTCCACAGTTTCAAGGTAAGATCATCAAAACTTGAAACAAACACAATAAGCATTACAGAAACTCAGCAGGTCTGGCAGCATGGGTGGAGAGAGAAACACCGTTAACATTGAGTCTCATGTGACTCATCTTCACAACATCAAAAACTGACCAATTTGACAACGTTGTGAGGTTTACAAGGGATTTGGGATCCACAGAGTCACTAACATCTGTCTTCTCAAGTAAGTTTTCTTTGTAATAAGTTAATTAAACTTTGCTAAACAAACTAATCTCAAAGATTTTGTCTTCTCGGGGACTAATGTAGGAGCAGGGAGATGTGTGAGAGCTGCTCAGGAGGGTTGAAACGAGTAGTTTTGGGGAGGATCCGGGGAATTAGTGAGGAAAGAGGTCACTCTGAGACTGAGTTACAACTCACACAACACCAGGTTATAGTCCAACAGGTTTATTTGGCCCCCTATGTTCTGTTGTCTGTGCCATAATATTTAGACTGATTCTAATCTGAAAAAATGAGTTAACAGAGATGGATTCATCTAGGTTTTGATCAACGTACAATGTAAATCTGCAAATACAAATTCACCCCACAAACGTATATGTGTTTATATGTGTGAGTATCGGAGTGCCTGTGTGTGTGTGTGTGTGTGTGTGTGTGTGTGTGTGTGTGTGTGTGTGTGTGTGTGTGTGTGTGTGTGTGTATGTGTGTGTGTGTGTGTGTGTGTGTGTGTGTGTGTAGACAACGTTGGCTGAGGCACATGTGTACCCTAATGACCTCCTTAGGAGTCAGACACATGCTGCAACCGACAGGGTACCCTTCGTTATCCAGTACTTCCCAGGAACCGAAAAACCACACCATGTTCTTTGCGACCTGCAACACATTATCAATGAGGATGGGCACCTCACCAAGACATTCCCCACACCTCCACTTCTCACCTTTAAACAATCGAAAAACCTCAAACAGATCATTGTTTGTAGCAAACTGCCCAGCTTTCAGGACAACTCCATACAACCCTGTCACGGTCGGCTCTGCAAGACATGTCAGAGTGTGGGCATGGATACCATCATTATGCGTGGGACACCTCCCACTATGTACGTGGCAGGTACTCATGTGACTCAGCCAACGTTGTCTATCTTATATACTGCAGGCAGGGATGTCCCGAGACATGGTACATTGGGGAGACCGAGCAGAGGCTACGGCAACGGGAATGGGCCCCGTAAAACAATCAACAGACAGGAATGTTCCCTCTCAGTTGGAGAACACTTGACCTCAGACCTTCGGGTGACCATCCTCCAACGCGGACTTCAGGACAGGCAGCTGCGAAACGTGGCCAAGCAGAACTGATAGCTAAGTTCAGTTCCCATAGGGAGGGCCTCAACTGGGACCTTGGGTTCATGTCACATTACAGGTGACCACCATTGGACTATCTACACACACACACACACACTCCGATACTCACACATATAAACACATATACGTTTGTGGGGTGAATTTGTCCTTGCAGAGTTACATTGTACTTTGCTCAAAAACTGCATGAATCCACATTAGACTCTGTTAACTCATTTTTTAGATTAGAATCAGTCGAAATAATGTGGCACAGACAACAGAACACAGGGGGCCAAATAAACCTGTTGGACTATAACCTGGTGTTGTGTGAGTTGTAACTCAGTCTCAGAGTGACCTCTTTCCTCACTAATTCCCCGGATCCTCCCCAAAACTACTCGTTTCAACCCTCCTGAGCAGCTCTCACACATCTCCCTGCTCCTACATTAGTCCCCGAGAAGACAAAATCTTTGAGATTAGTTTGTTTAGCAAAGTTTAATTAACTTATTACAAAGAAAACTTACTTGAGAAGACAGATGTTAGTGACTCTGTGGATCCCAAATCCCTTGTAAACCTCACAACGTTGTCAAATTGGTCAGTTTTTGATGTTGTGAAGATGAGTCACATGAGACTCAATGTTAACGGTGTTTCTCTCTCCACCCATGCTGCCAGACCTGCTGAGTTTCTGTAATGCTTATTGTGTTTGTTTCAAGTTTTGATGATCTTACCTTGAAACTGTGGAGAGATTTTGATATTAATATGAACATTACACATCTATATCACTGGTGCATAAAACTCTTATCAATTCCTTACCACCATTTCTTCAGATTGTTTGTTCTTTTTTGTCCAGAATTCCAATTGATTTTTTTTTAACCATGTGCCATCTGGTTAAAACTGGTGCCATCTTATCTGGCCTGACACCAGTTGTTACAGTTAACCTGAGAATGTAACTTTTAAATAGAGCTTTGTGATTTACATATGAAACAAGTGAAACTATCATGGTCATTCCAACAGATGAGAGACTTAACAATTAAGATATTTTCCAATGTATAATGTCAGTTACATCACACTGTAAACTTTTGCTATAAATTCTGTGTTTTACACTTGTGTACTCCACAACCACCTGATGAAGGAGCAGCGCTCCGAAAGCTAGTGCTTCCAATTAAACGTGTTGGACTATAACCTGGTGTTGTGTGATTTTTAACTTTGTACACCCCAGTCCAACACCAGCATCTCCAAATCAATCTGAGACTGGTACAGTTGGGAAAAGGAGTGAGACAAACAGTCAGGGCAGGCAGGACAAAAACAGAGAACAAGGTAGGATTGATAAATTCAACTGCATTTATTTCAATGCAAGAAGCCTAATTGGGAAGGCAGATGAATTGAGGGCATGGTTAGGGATATGGTACTGGGGCATCATAGCAATTACAGAGACGTGGCTCAGGGACAGACAGGACTGACAGCTTAATGTTCCAGGATACAAATGCTGTAGGAAGGATACAAAAGGGGGTGCGAGAGGAGGGGGAGCAGTGTTTCTGATAAGGGTTAGCATTATGGCTGTACTGAGGGAGGATATTCCTGGGAATGCATCCAAGGAAGTTATTTGGGTGGAACCAAGAAATAGGAAAGGGATGATGATCTTCTTGGGATTATATTCTCGAACACCCCAAGAGGCAGCGGGAATTTGCGAAGCAAATCTTTAAGGAGATCTCAGTTATGTGTAAGAAAAATAGGATGGTAATTTCCAAACATAAACCTGGACTGCCAGAGTTTTCAGGGTTTCGTGTACAAGGAAATGTTGTGATTCAGCATCTGGATGTACCTACAAGAGAAGCTACAAAACGTGACCTCCTCTTGGGAAATAAGGCAGGGCAGGTGACTGAGGTGTCAGTGGGGGAGTACTTCGGGGCCAGTGACTGTAAATCTGTTAGTTTTAAAATAAATTAGTGATGGAAAAGGATCGACCGCATCTAAAAGTTGAAGTTCAAAATTGGACGAAGGCCAAAGTGAACGGTATTAGGCAAGAACATTCAAAAGTTGAGTGGGGACAGATGTTCAAAGGGAAAGGGAAGGTTGGAAAATGAGAAGCCTTCAGAAATGTGATTTTGAGAGTCCAGAGACAACATATTCCTGTTCGGGTGAGAGGCAAGGCTGGGAGGTGTAGGGAATGATGGGTGATGAGAGAAATTGAGGCTTTGGTATAGAAAAAGAAGGAAACGTGTCCAGGGTAGACAGCAGAGATTGAGTCAATTGTAAAAGAGTATAAAGGCAGTAGGAGCACACTTAAGAGGGAAATCAGGAGGGCAAAAAGGGGACATGAGATAGCTGTGGCAAACAGGGTTAAGGAGAACCCAAAGAGATATTATGACTATATGAAGGACAAAAGGATAACGAGGGAGAGAACAGTGTCCCATCAAGATCAGCAAGAGAGCCCACGTGTGGAACTGCAGGAGATGGGGAAGATATTAAATGAGTATTCTGCGTCAGGCATTGGTTCGGCCACTTTGGAATATTGCGTGCAATTCTGGTTTCCTTCCTATCAGAAGGATGTTGTCAAACTTGCTAGGATTCAGAAAAGATTCACAAAGATGTTACCAGGGATGGAGGATTTGGTTGTGCAACTGTCTTAATGTAACAAGTATAATCTACAGGTATGAATGCAATCTATAAGGGTGTGGGGTCTATTCTGGCTTCGACTGTGTATTGATCTGGATGGCAGAACCTTCAGTAATACTGTTATGCCTTATAAACCGGCTTGTAGCAACTTAAAGCCATAATGAGATGGGCAGACCTGCAGGGGCTGGGTGACATCACTGTGATAGTGGGCAGGTGAACTCTGTTCACATTGACATACCAGGGAGTAGGCAAGAGTGCCTCAGCTGTGCGGTGAAATGTCCACAGATACTGAAATGGATAGACTCAGGGAAAGCAGCTCAGTTCAAGTCCCACTTGTCCCTGTTGTATCTGAAGAGTTTAATTCAAAATCTCCACAGCAAATGTCATTCTGTTAATGTCAGTCTGAACGTTGCTTTTCTTGCTTCAACTTGTTCTTCCATTCTCTTAATAAAGCATCAATGATCACGAATATCAATCAGTTGTTCATACTTTGATGAAGTTTTGACCTTACCTCAAATGCTTTACAATAATTTCTTAATTTGTTCTTTTCGTTTTTGTTTGCACTCATATTGTCAAATGAACCGGGGGGTTTGTTGGTTAACAAGGAAGGAGGTGTTGCCCCTTGAATGGACCATGGCTGTCTCTCTATCTGAGAGAAGGGAAACAATCAGAAATAATTAGCCCCACCCCACATCAGTGTCTGGGTCAAGACTGGGAGTCAGACCTGCCTAAACTGGCACAGTTGGGACAGGGATTGAAACGGTGTTGTTGGCATCAGTCTGCGCAGCAATCCAGCCACCACACTGCTTTCTCAGTAAAAGAGGAGCTGGATTCGCTCAGAATTGCACTGGCCTGAATTTCCGGGTCTCTGGATGGTCAGGCATCTGACTCATGGTGAGAGATGTTGTTGTGACATCGCCAAAGAAGGGTGCATTCACCAGCGCAGACCTCCTGACACATGGGAATTGTGCAGGAAGTTTAAACATCAAATAGACACAAACTGCAGGTGTTTGCAGAAAGGGCTTCACTTCCCTCCCACAATCCAAAAATGTGCAGTTAGGGCGGATTGGCCATGCTAAATTTCAGTCTGAAACTCACTCCCAGGTAGCTGTTCTACCAGATATAAACCACCTCAAACCCGTTGATTAGATTCCAGTCGGTAACTCAATCCCAGGTACCTGTTATTCTTTATATAAACCATCCCAAACTTCTTGATTAGGTTTCAGAATTGGACAATGTTTTACTGACTCACTTACCATCTCTGCATCGAAATATTCTTCTCACAAACTCTGTCCCTTGGTCAGTGTGTGTGTCTCTGTCTGTTACTCTCTCCAATCCCAGAGGATCTGCAAACTACCACATCCACCTGTTAGCCTTTCTGAGTTGGTTCATGGTGTCCATGATCCCTGTACAATCCCAGGAAGGCTTCCTCACTTCCCATCTCCCATCCCTTGGTATTAACTGGCAAATCATAAGGTGTTCTCTAAATATTTGGTGACACCATCACATTAATAGAACATAGAACAACACGGCACAGAACAGGCCCTTCGGCCCACGATGTTGTGCCGAACATTTGTCCTAGCTTCAGCACCTATCCATGTACCTATCCAATTGCCGCTTAAACGTCACCAATGATTCTGACTCTGCCACTCCCACAGGCAACACATTCCATGCCCCCACCACTCTCTGGGTCAAGAACTTACCCTTGACATCCCCCCTATACCTTCCACCCTTCACCTTAAATTTATGTCCCCTTGTAACACTCTGTTGTACCCGGGGAAAAAGTCTCTGACTGTCTACTCTATCTATTCCCCTGATCATCTTATAAACATCCATCAAGTCACCCCTCATCCTTCGCCGTTCCAATGCGAAAAGGCCTAGCACTCTCAACCTATCCTCGTACGACCTGTTCTCCATTCCAGGCAACATCCTGGTAAATCTCCTCTGCATCCTCTACAAAGCTTCCACATCTTTCCGAAAATGAGACGACCAGAACTGCACACAGTACTCCAAATGTGGCCTTACCAAGGTCCTGTACAGCTGCAACATCACCTCACGACTCTTGAATTCAATCCCTCTGCTAATGAACGCTAATACACCGTAGAGTAAAAAGTGAGGTCTGCAGATGCTGGAGATCAGAGCTGAAAATATGTTGCTGGTTAAAGCACAGCAGGTCAGGCAGCATTCAAGGAACAGGAAATTAGAATTTCCTGTTCCTTGGATGCTGCCTGACCTGCTGTGCTTTAACCAGCAACACATTTTCAGCCCTAATACACCGTAGGCCTTCTTACAAGCTCTATCCACCTGAGTGGCAACTTTCAAAGAGCTATGAACATAGACCCCAAGATCCCTCTGCTCCTCCACCTTACTAAGAACCCTACCATTAACCCTGTATTCCGCATTCTTATTTAGTCCTTCCAAAATGGATAACCTCACACTTGATAGTGTTGATCTCCATCTGCCACTCCTCAGCCCAGCTCTGCATCATATTGAAGTCCCTTTGCAGCCGACAACAGCCCTCCTCACCATCCACAACTCCACCAATCTTCGTATCGTCTGCAAATTTCCTGACCCACCCTTCGACTCCCTCTTCCAAGTCATTAATAAACATTACAAACAGAGAGGACCCAGAACTGATCCCTGCGGAACTCCACTTGTAACTGGGCTCCAGGCTGAATATTTACCACCTACCACCACTCTCTGACTTCAACTGGTTAGCCAGTTCTCTATCCAACTGGCCAAATTTCCCACTATCCCATGCCTCCTGACTTTCCGCATAAGCCTACCATGGGGAACCTGATCAAATGCCTTACTAAAATCTATGTACACTACATCCACTGCTCTACCCTCATCCACATGCTTGGACACCTCCTCAGAGGATCCAGTAAGACTTGTAAGGCAAGACCTACCCCTCACAAATCCGTGCTGGCTGTCCCTAATCAAGCAGTGTCTTTCCAGATACTCATTAATCCTATCCCTCAGTACCCTTTCCATTACATTGCCTACCACCGAAGTAAGACTAACTGGCCTGTAATTCCCGGGGTTATCCCTATTCCCTTTTTTGAACAGGGGCACGACATTTGCCACTCTCCAGTCCCCTGGCACCATCCCCGTTGACAGTGAAGACGAAAAGATAATTGCCAACGGCTCTGCAATTTCCTCTCTTGCTTCCCACATAATCCTAGGATATATCCCGTCAGGATATTGTCTAACCTCAAGTTTTTCAAAATGCCCAACACATCTTCCTTCCTAACAAGTATCTCCTCTCGCTTTCCAGTCTGTTTCATACTCTCCTCTTCAACAATACGGTCTCTCTCATTTGTAAATACTGAAGAAAAGTACTCATTCAAGACCTCTCCTATCTCTTCCGACTCAATACACAGTCTCCCACTACTGTCCTTGATCGAACCTACCCTCGTTCTCGTCATTCTCATGTCTCTCACATACGCATAAAAGGCCTTGGGGTTATCCTTGATCCTACCCGCCAAAGAATTTTCATGCCCTATCTTATCCCTAATCCCTTTCTCCAGCTCCCTCCTGGCTATCCTGTATCCCTCCAACGCTCTGTCTGAACCTTGTTTCCTCGACCTTATGTAAGCCTCCTTCTTCCTCTTTACAAGACATTCAACCTCCCTCGTCAACCAGGGTTCCCTCACACGGCCATCTCTTTCCTGCCTGACAGGTACATACATGTCAAGGACACGTCGTATCTGTTCCTTGAAAAAGTTCCACGTTTCAACGACATCCTTCCATGACAGCCTATGCTCCAAACTTATGCTCCTCAGATCTTGTCTTGCAGCATCGTATTTACCCTTCCCCCAATTGTAAATCCTATCCTGTTGCACGCACCTACCTCTCTCCATAACCAAGGTGAAAGTCACAGAACTGTGGTCACCACCACCAAAATGCTCACCCACTAACAAGCCCATCACTTGTCCCGGTTCGTTACCAAGTACCAAATCCAATATGGCCTCCCCTCTGGTCGGACAATCTACATACTGAGTTAGAAAAGCTTCCTGGACACATTGCACAAACACCACCCCGACCAATCTACTTGATCTAAAGAGCTTCCAATCAATATTTGGGAAGTTGAAATCGCCCATGACTACTACCCTGTGGCTTCTGCACCTTTCCAAAATCTGTTTCCCAATCTGTTTCTCCACATCCCTGCTGCTATTGGGGGGCCTAGAGTAAACACCCAACAAGGTGACTGCTCCTTTCCTATTTCTGATTTCTGCCCATACTACCTCCAAAGGCAGATCCCCCACGAACTGCCTTTCTGCAGCCGTTATACCATTTCTAATTAGCAACAGCACCCCCCCTCCTTTTTTACCACCCTCCTGAATCTTACTGAAACCTCTGTAACCAGGAACCTCCAACAACCATTCCTGTCCCTCTTCTATCCACGTTTCCGTGATGGCCACAACATCGTAGTCCCAAGTACCGATCCACGACTTAAGTTCACCCACCTTATTTCTGATACTCCTTGTGTTGAAGTATACACACTTGAACCCATCTCTGTGTGCGCAAGTATTCCCTGTCAGTGCTACCTTCTCCACAGCCTCCCTACATTCTTGGACATCTTGAAAAACAGCTAACCTACTTGCTGGACTACAAGTCCGGATCCCATCCCCCTGCCAAATTAGTTTAAACCCTCCCGAAGAGTGCTAGCAAACCTACCTCCCAGGATATTGGTGCCCTTCTGGTTCAGGTGCAACCCTTCCTGCTTGTACAGGTCCCACCTACCCCAGAATGCAGTCCAATTGTCCAAATACCTGAAGCCCTCCCTCCTACAACATTCTTGCAGCCACGTATTCAACTGCACTCTCTCCCTATTCCTTGCCTCACTGTCACGGTGCACCTGACTCTGTCCGTCCTAGCTTTTAGCTTCCAGCCTAACTCCCTGAGCTCCTGAATGACCTCCCCACCCCTCTACCTACCTATGTTGTTGGTGCCAATGAGCACCACGACTTTTGGCTGCACACCCTCCCCCTTAAGGATTCTGAAGACACAGTCCAAGATGTCTCGGACCTTGGCACCTGGGAGGCAACAAACCATCCCAGAGTCTCGCCCATTAGGTTTCTGTGATCTGCATAAACACGGAGCCAGAAAGTCATTTTGCATCTCATAATAAGTACCAGATGAAATGTTTTAATTCCCCAATACTACAGGGCCCGAGTGACACACAGTCACGCGCGCGCGCACACACACACACACACACACACATGCATGTGTGAGAGAGTGAGTGCAATCATCGAGCCCAATTCTCTAATCCCATTCTCCCCCTCATGTCCCTTCGTTCATTTAGACACAAGAACGAAAGCAAAATCATCTATTGGAGACGAGGAAAGAGAGAGAGAGAAAGAGAGAGAGAGATTGTGTGCAAGAGAGTGATAGTGAGATTATACATGAGAGAGACTGACCTCCCCCTGTCCCCAAGGAGCTCCTCTATCACACATCGCAATGAAATCAGACGCTGTGTTCAGGAGCAGGACATGGCCCGTGGAATTAGGACGTCTGTTCATGAGGACATTCAGATCCAGGAATCCATCGGAGAATGACAGCAGAACAGAGAGAATCAAACAAAGAACTCGGTGCTGAATTGGTTGAGAATACAGAGCCAGTGATATACTGACCCTGTTGTAGCACAGTCGAGAGGATGTTTGTGTCTGTGTGTGGGATACATTTGATGGAGACAGTTTACACTGAGTTGAACTCTGTGTCTCTGCTTGGGGAATGCCCGTCCTTCACATTTCTGACTGCGACATCATCCAGAATTGCACACAATATTCCAAAAATGGCTGAACCAATGTCCTGTACAGCTGCAATGTGACCTCCCAACCCCTATACTCAATACTCTGACCAATAATGGACAGCATACCAAATGCCTTCTTCACTATCCCATCTGCTTGCGACTCCACTTTCCAGGAGCTATAAAGCTGCATGCCAAGGTCTCTTGGTTCAGCAACACTCCCCTCAAACTTACCATTAAGTGTATAACACCTTGATTTGACTTTCCAAATGCAGCACCTCACATTGATCTAAATTAAACTCCACCTGCCACTCCTTGACCCATCGGCCCCTCTGATCAAGATCCCGTTGTACTCTGGGCTAACCTTCTTCGCTGTCTACTACACCCCCAATTCTGCTGTCATCTGCAAACTTACTAACGATACCTCCTGCATTCACATCCAAACCATTTATATAAGTGATAAAAAGCAGTGGACCCAGCACTGATCCTTGTGGCACACCACTGGTCACAGGCCTCCACTCTGAAAACACAGTAAATACTGATGCAAAATACTCATTTAATATCTACCCCCATCTCCAGCAGTCCCACTCATCGGCTGCCCTGCTGATCTTTGAGGAGCCCTATTGTCTCCCTAGTTACCCTTTTGTCATTAATGTATTGCTACAATCCCTTGGGAATTCTCCTTAACCGGATTTGCCAAATCGATCTCATGTCCCCTTTTTGCCCTCCTGATTTCCCTCTTAAGGATACTCCTGCTGCCATTATACTCTTCCAAGAATTAACTCAATTTCTGCGATCTATCCCTGACATGTGTTTCTTTTCTAAACCAAAACCTCAATTTCTCTCGTCTTCCAGCTTTTCCTTTCCCTTACCTTTCCTTACCATTCCCCCTAACAGCAACATATTCTCCCTGGACTCTCGCTGCCTCATTTTCGAAGGCTTCCATTTTCCAGCCATCCCTTTATCTGCAAAACATCCCTCCCCCAACTCCCCACTGAACTTTTGAATGTTCTTGCCTAATACCGTCAAAATTGGCCTTCCTCCCATTAAGAACTTTAACTTTTAGATCCAACCTATCCTTTTCCACCGTTGTTTTAAAACTAATAGACACTTCGATTTCCTGCTGAATAAGGGTATAGTACATGAGTGTGGTGCTGGAAAAGCTCAGCAGGTCTGTCAGCATCCAAAGGGCAGGAGAATTGCCTTTTCGGGCATAGTCCATTCATCAGGAAAGTGAAACGTCCGAAACGTCGATTCTCCTGCTCCTTGGATGCTGCCTGACCTGCTGTGCTTTTCCAGCACCACACTCTCGACTCTGATCTCCAGCATCTTCAGTCTTCACTTTCTCCTGCAGTCTGTAATACAATCCCAATAAGCTGATCATCCCTTTCTCATTTCTTAGTTCCACCCAAATAATTTCTTTCCATGTATTCTCAGGAATATCCTTCCCAAGTACAGCCGGGATATTATCCCTGATCAACAATGCCATTCCCTCCCCTGTCTTGCCCCACCTTCCTATCCTGCCCTATTGGATTGGTATCAGGGAACATTCAGCTGCCAGTCCTGTCCAACCCTGAGCCATGTCTCTTTAATCACTCTGATATCCCAGCCCCATGTTCCTAACCATGCCCTGAGTTCATCCACCTTCCCTGTTAGTCTCCTTACATTGAAATAATGCTTGTCCTCCTATTTCCTGACACTATCATTGGGTTAACTCTCTGACATATGTGTACAAGATCAGCTGAACCCCCTGGATATTAATTTCAGGTTTTCTCACCACTTTAGACAGAAGCGTTCTGCTTTTTCTATTCTTCCTGCAGATCTGAACCTGCCCTCCCTCAGGGACAAAACCTCCCTGGGTCTGAATGTGTGAAAGTGTGGAGGATAACTCCCTGGATATATTCAGGAAAGAGCCTGATGATCCTTTTCCAGATTAAAGACATCACGGAGTATGGAGAGAAAGTGGTGTCGAGATAGAGGATCAGCCGTCATCGTACTGAATGGGAGAGCAGGGTCAGAGGGGCTGAATGGCCTCCTCCTGCTCCTGGTTTCTCTGTTTCAGTTCAATGTCCTCCAGAACATCACACCCTGAGAACTCTCTGGGACTGTATCAGGGAAGCACCACAGTCTCTGTTTTCAGTCAGACATTGCTCCATCTTGAGAATGGGATGTGTCTTTGCAGAGGCTGTTTACACTCGGTCTGGGGAGGGACATGGTCCCCAGGATTCCTGATGGTGTCTCAGTAAAACCCTCACAGCAAGGCCTTCCTTGCTCTTTACCCTCTGCCATGGGGATCCCATGAAGATTGATGGGAGACAGTGTCAGTGGAATGCTCAGGGTCTAATTCCTTCCCCTGGATGAGAGAAGGTCTCCAATTGGGACCGAGAGAAACATTGATGCCCGTGGGACTAAAGGGTCAGTGACAGAACGGATACACCATCGGCTCAGAGACAGAATACAGGGCAGAGGTTAATGCAGCTTTCAGATTAGAGGGAGCTCCAGGCTCAGACACGTTTGGAACTGTTTGCAGCAAAACAGAATTGGTCCCTGGTCAAGTTTCACTGCAGGCTGTAATAACCTGATGCCTTTTCCTCACTCTCTTCCTCCAATCCCTGGTAAGATCTGCTCCTACATTATTTGTCCTCCTAACTGCACCAGCATGTTCAATTAAGACCAGAAGACATAGGGGTGGAAGTAAGGCCATTTGGCCCAGCGAGGGCACCCCGCCATTTAATCATGGCTGATGGGCATTTCAACTCCACTTCCCCGCACTCTCCCATGGATCCTACTCTCCCTTCCCAATGGAAACACCTTCCCAGCATCCACCCTTTCTAAGCCATGCATTGTCTTATAAGTTTCTATTAGATTTCTCCTCAAACTTCTAAACTCTAATGAATACAATCCCATGATCCTCAGCCATTCATCGTATCCTAGGATTAGCATTCCAGGGATCATCCGTGTGAATCTCTGCCGGACACGTTCCAGTGCCAGTATGTCCTTCCTGAGGTGTGGGGCCCAAAATTGGACACAGTATTCTAAATGGGGCCTAACTAGAACTTTATGAAGTCTCAGAAGCTGCTTTTACATTCCAACCCTCCTGAGATAAATAACAACATTACACTCCGCTTCCTTAATCACGGACTCCACCTTCCAGTTGACCGTTAGAGAATCCTGGGCGAGCACTCCCAGATCCCTTTGTACTTCAGCTTCATTGCTGGGCTTTGTCTCTGAAGTTGAAAAACCCCGTACCTCCTCTTCACAATTTACTTTCCAATCAATCTGAGTCAAATCTGTTTCACAATCTAAGCCTGTCCTGATCTGGTGCCATTTGGAAATCCAAATACCCTTCAGTCCCTTCCTGACTGTCAGTCATAGAGTCACAGAGATGTACAGCACAGATACAGATACTCCGGTCCAACCCGTCCATGCTGACCAGATATCCCAACCCAATCTAGTCCCACCTGCCAGCACCCGGCCCATATCCCTCCAAACCCTTCCTATTCATATACCCATCCAAATCCAAACCCCTTGGTGAGCCGTGGTGGGCGGTACGGTGGCACAGTGGTTAGCACTGCTGCCTCACAGCGTCTGAGACCCGGGTTCAGTTCCCGCCTCAGGCGACTGACTGTGTGGAGTTTGCACGTTCTCCCCGTGTCTGCGTGGTATTCCTTCGGGTGCTCCGGTTTCCTCCCACAGTCCAAAGATGTGCAGGTCAGGTGAATTGGCCATGCTAAATTGTCCTTAGTGTTAGGTAGGGGGTAAATGTAGGGGTATGGGTGGATTACGCTTCGGCGGGTCGGTGTGGACTTGTTGGGCCGAAGGGCCTGTTTCCACACTGTAAGTAATCTAAATGTTGCAATTGTACCAGCCTCCATCACTTCCTCTGGCAGCGGATTCCAAATAAGTACCACCCTCTGGGTGAAAACGTTGCCCCTGAGGTCTCTTTTATGTCTTCCCCTCTCACCCTAAACCTATGCCCTCTAGTTCTGGACTCCCCAACCCCAGGGAAAAGACTTTGTCTGTTTATCCTACCCATGCCCCTCATAATTTTATAAACCTCTACAAGGTCACCCCTCAGCCTCCAATGCTCCAGGGAACACAGCCCCAGCCAAATCAGCCTCTCCCTATAGCTTAAATCCTCCAACCCTGGCAACATCTTTATAAATCTTTTCTGAACCCTTTCAAGTTTCACCACATCCTTCGAACAGTAAGGCGACCAGAATTGCACACAGTATTCCAAAAGTGGCTGAACCAATGTCCTGTACAGCTGCAACATGACATCCCAAATCCTATACACTATGGTCTGTCCAATAAAGGAAAGCATACCAAACACTTTCCTCACTCGCTTATCTACTGTGATTTTGCTTTCAAGGAACTATGAACCTGCACTCCAAGGTCTCTTTGTTCAGCAATATTCCCCAGCACCTTACCAATAAATGTATAGTCCTGCTCTGATTTGCTTTTCCAAATTGCAACATCTCACATTTATCTAAATTAAACTGCATCTGCCACTCCTCAGTCAACTGGCCCATCGAATCAAGGTCCCATTGTACTCTGAGGTGACTTTATTTGCTGCTGTCTATTACACTTCCAATTTTGGTGTCATCTGCAAACTTACTAATTGTGGCCCCAGTGTTCACATCCAAATCATTTGTATAAATGATGAAAAGCAGTGGACCCAGCACCGATCCTTGATGCATACAAATGTTCACAGGTCTCCAGTCTGAAAAACCTCTGTCCACAACCACCCCCTGTCTTCTACCTTCAAGCCAGTTCTGTATGCTAATGGTTGGTCTTCCCTGTACTCCATGAGATCTAACCTGGCTAACCAGCCTCCCAAGGTGAACGTTATTGAACACCTTACTGAAGTCCATAGATATCACATATACCACTCTACCCTCATCAATCCACTTTGTTACTTCTTCACAAAAACTCAGTTGAGCTTGTGAGATAATTTCCCATGCACAAAGCCATGCTGACTATCCCTAATCACTCCCTGCCTTTCTAAATGCATTTAAATACTATCCCTCAGGTTCCCTCCAACAACTTGCCTACCACCGATGACAGGCTCACTGGTCTACACTTCCATGGGCTACACTTCCTTACCATCTTTCTGAAAAAGCCAAACTCCAGGCATCTGGCACTACACCTGTGACTATTGATGGTGCAAATATTGCAGCAAGGGGTCCTGCAATCACTTCTTGACATTCCTCCAGAGTTCGAGGGTACACCTCAACGGGTGCTGGGCATTTATCCACTTTTATGCATTTTAAGACTGTCCAGCACATTCCACTCTGGAATACGCACATTTTTCAACAAGACACCACATTCTATGAATTCCATGTCCTTCTCCACAGTAAACACTGATGCAAAATACTCCTTCATTACCTTCCCCCATCTCCTGTGGCTCCACACGGGTAGTGCCTTGCTGATCTTTGATGGGCCCTAGTTTCTCCTAAGTTACCCTTTTCTATGTACTAATGTATTTATGAAATCCCTTTGGAGGTTTTAACGTACAAAAATCGATCATTGTTCTCAGAGCAACTGGGGACTCTGGGTCTGTTCTTGATAGAGTTCGGAAGGATGGTGATGATCTCATTGAAACCTACAGAATTCTGACAGGCCTGGATAAAATGGACGTGGTGGAGATATTTCCACAAGGAGGAGAGACTAGGACCCGAGGGCACAGCCTGAGAGTGAAGGAGCGACCCTTTTGAACTGAGATGAGGAAGAGTTTCTTCAGCCAGAGAGTGGTGTCTCTGTACAACTCACTGCTGCAGAAGGCTATGGAGGCCACGTCACTGAGTGTATTCAATATAGTGATGGATTAGTTTTCGATTAGTGAGGGGACCATAGGTTAGGGGCGAAGGCAGGAGAATGGAGTTGAGAACCATATCAGCCATGATCCAATGGGAAGCAGACTCGATGGGCCAATTCTGCTCCTGTACCTGATGGTCCAACATGACAGTGTGAACAACTCCAATCTCAATCATGAATCTGTGACATCAAAAGACATGATGGAGATATTAACAGCAAATATAAATGCAGTTGAATGTTTTTAGGATGAATTTCACCAAATCATAAAGAAGGACACATCAAACATCATGGAGCTGTCAGCTTCTGTAACTCGCCCAGTGATTGTGTCTGGATCTGTCATCACTGCTCGAGCAGTTGCAGCTTTGATTGCAGCCTATTTGTAATGTCAGCTGCTGCTGTCTGGTGTGTTGTCTCTGAGGTGATCTACATCATGAAATGTTGGCTCATGGTTTGGTCTATCTGTTACAGAGCAGAGGCTGACACCCCTCTGATAATAAAACTGAAACATCCAGAAAAGATCGTCTCGTAATCTAATAAAAATCAGTGTGAAAGGTGATATAACATACTTCTCACCCCCAATCTGTTCCCATAGAATCTACAGAATCCCTACAGTGTGGAAACTGGCCCTTTGGCCCATCAAGTCCCCACCAGCCCACTGAAGAGGAAGCCACCCAGACCCATTCCCTTACTACTCTACACTGATCTGCACATGAGTCTA
Source organism: Hemiscyllium ocellatum (assembly GCF_020745735.1). Taxonomy (NCBI): domain Eukaryota; kingdom Metazoa; phylum Chordata; class Chondrichthyes; order Orectolobiformes; family Hemiscylliidae; genus Hemiscyllium; species Hemiscyllium ocellatum. The sequence goes on along the minus strand of NW_026868099.1, from coordinate 7,761 downwards.
GATTAGAGTGGTGCTGGAAAAGCACAGCAAGTCAGGTAGCATCCGAGGAGCAGGAAAATTGACGTTTCAGGCAAAAGCCCTTCATCAGGAGTGGTCCTCACCCTTAACAGTTATATCTTCACCATGGATATCCAATCCCTCTACACTTCCATCTGCCATGACCAGGGCCTCCAAGCCCTCCGTTTCTTCCTCTCCCCAATAGTACCCTTCCAACGACACTCTCATTTGTTTGACTGAACTGGTCCTCACCCTGAACAACTAATCTGCATATCCCTGAACACTATGGGACAACTTACCATGGCCAATCCACCCTAACCTGTACATGCCTGGGCATTATGGGACAGTTTAGACTTGCCAATCCACCCTAACCTGCACATCCCTGGTCACTATGGGACAATTTAGCATGGAGAAAGTGAGGACTGCAGATGCTGGAGTGTCTGTGACAGTGTTGTCCTGAGCTGGGGTTGGGCTAATTGCAGGGAATATCGGTAGGGGTGCATGGCTGCAAGTGTGAAGTGGAGGATCCGGAGGGAGGTCTTGTCTGTGAGAGAAAAGCTCATGCCTGAAACGTCGATGCTCCTGCTCCTTGGATGCTGCCTGACCTGCTGCGCATTTCCAGCAACACATTTTCAGCTCAGACAATTTAGCATGGCCAATTCACCCTAATCTGCATATCTTTGGATTGTGGGAGGAAACTGGAGCACCCAGAGGAAACCCAAGCAGACATGGGAAGAATGAACAAACTCCACGCAGTCGCCTGAGGATGAAATCGAACCCGAGTCCGTGGCGCTGTGAGGCAGCAGTGTTCCATATTACCATTTTTACAGATCACCTTTGTGACACACCTCACCCTGTCTCCTTCAAAACATGATTACAGCCGTAAACGTGGGATATGGGCCAAATGCTGGCAAATGGGATTCGATTAAATGATGATATCTGGTCGGTATGGAAGAGTTGTACCAAAGGATCTGTTTCCGTGCTGTCCAACTCTCTGACTGTGTGAATGGTGATATGGTTCCCAGTCAGTGTGCTGGAGTTGGGCTGGGAGCTTCTTATGTGCCGATTCTTTTGCTTCCCCTGAGCGTCCATGTCATGGGTTGGGGAGGGTTTTCTGCACCACTCTTGCTTTGGTACTGCATTGCATCTTGTCCCAGTGCTGTTGCAGGCATTTTAGATGGGTTCATGACCATTGCAACATCCTGTGCCTTCAGTCATTCCTTGATGTCACATGGACTGAATCGAATTGGCTTATGGCTGATGTTCATGATGCTAGGAATCTCATGGGGGATTCACAGATAAGAGGATAATAGAGTTTTCATGAAATGAATCCTGTCACAGTAATTTACCATTTGAACTAACCTTGAACTGATACATACTCCCAGCTCAGCGAACAGAACCACAACAACGAGCACCCGAGCTACAAATCTTCTCACAAACTTTGAAGATAATACATGGCTTGGAAAGGGTGGACGCTAGGAAATTGTTTCCATTAAGCAGGTAGGCTAGGACCCGTGGACACAGCCTTACACTTAGAGGGGGTAAATTCAGAACAGAAATGCGGAGACATATCTTCAGCGAGAGAGTGGTGGGCCTGTGGAATACATTGCCGCAGAGTGCAGTGGAGGCCGGGACACTAAATGTCTTCAAGGCAGCTATGATTGAATGGCAGAGTGGACTCGATGGGCCGAATGGCCTTACTTCCACTCCTATGTCTTATGGTCTACACTTACTCCTGCACCTCACACTATGGGCAATTTAGCCTGGCCAATTCAACTAACCTGCACATCTTTAGACTGTGGGAGGAAACCGGAGGAAACCCACGCAGACATGGGGAGAATGTGCAAACGTGATTGGTCATTTCTCCCATTTCAAACTCTTCCTTACAGGTTGATCAGTCTTTGGAATGTACAGCTGTTTCACTTAATTCTCAATAACTTTACTGCTTTCGCTAATGCTGTAGTCCAGGAACATCAGCGACAAGATAATAATCTCACTGCTGCATCTGTTATACTGGCAAAGCCTATTGACTTTACTTGTATCCTTGAACTTTGCCCCAAAAATAAAGAGTCTGCTGAGGATTTTTTGGAACGTTTTAAAGAATGTTATGAGTCCTATGAGCGATTGTGCTTGGAATTTAAATGCTATTAATGCTCAGATTTGATTAGATTAGATTACGAACAGTGTGGAAACAGTCCCTTCGGCCCAACAAGTCCACACCGAACCCCCGAAGAGCAACCTACCCAGACCCATTCCCCTACGTTTACCCCTTCACCTAACTCTACAGGCAATTTAGCATGGTCAATTCACATAATCTGTACATTCTTGGACTGTGGGAGGAAACCGGAGCACCCGGAGGAAATACATGCAGACACGGGGAGAATGTGCAAACGTGATTGGTCTTTCTTGTAATTAAGGCTGTATTATTTCTTTAAAAAACATATAAATAATGTGTAATTTTCAAAACAGTGGCGCAACTTCATTGTGGAACACAGAAGCTTCAATCTCCATGTTGCTGGATAGAATTGTGTCAAGGTACCTTAATTCAAGTATCTAACGACTCTTGCTTTCTGAACGGACCGCATTTGTCGACTCTTTTGACCGACCTCGAACCAAGTGGCCCCTCTTGAGGGGCCGCAGGGCTTCATTTTGGTGCCGTGACACGTTTCGGCTCGGGACAGATTGTGAACAGCGGTGAAAGAGTTAAATGTCCTTCACTGTTGAGTGTTGAGGAATTCCGCCGGCCAGACCTGAGTATTTTAAGAGCGTTTGGTTTTCCTCTGGTTCAAGTGGTGTCTCTCAAGGTTTGTGAAGGTTTGTAGCTCAGGTTGAGGTTGAGGGTGTAGGTTTGCTCGCTGAGCTGTAGGTTTGATATCCAGACATTTCATTACCTGACAAGGTAACATCATCAGTGGTGACCTCCAAGTGAAGCCAAGTGATGTCTGGCGTGACCCCTCACCCCGAAAGGATCGCTCTCAGCAAGGGTTGGGTCTGGGGTGGGGGGACTTTTCAAATGTTTACAAAAACAGTGGGGAGAGATTAATTGAAGTTGAGGGTGGTACTTACAGACAGTGGTCTTCGAAAAATTGCTGAACTCTGAGGGGAGGCTTCAAATCTGAATTCCCGAGCTTTGTTAATGTCTGGGTTTTTAAAAAAAACTTCTATCTCCCGAGCTTTGATTTCTGAAGTAAAACAAAATTGATCTCCCGAGATTTGTTAATGTTCGGGTTTAAAAAAAACTCCGATCGCTCGAACTTCGTTAATCTTCGGGTTTAAAAAAACGTGGATATTTGAAGCTCTCAGGGAGGCAGGTGGTCCCTGATCTTTGAAGTTTCTTGGAGGCAAGAGGCCCCCAGTTTTTAATAATAGGTTATTATTGATATCATAAAATATAATACATACTCATAAGGTAATGAATAATAACAATAATAAATTAATAATTTAAAAAACTTAAGTTGATCTTTTTAAAGAAAAAATATCACATTATTTTATATTAAAAGTGTTTTTTTTAAAAAGAGGTTTGTGAAATTGATGAGGGTTTGTGGAAGTCTGATCAGTGAGTAATAATTTTTTTTAAAAAATTAGTTGCTCTAAAACTGAAGTAATTTTAAAATGGGTAATTACACAGACAGAACAGATGGTCCATCATCAACGTTGGTGAAATTATGTGAAAAATTCCCTGAAAAGTCTGAGGCCTTTAGAAAACTGTCTGGAGGTCTCAACAAAACATTGGGTGATGAAGAATGGCCCTGAGGTGGCCCTAATGCTGTTCAATTGGTTAAACCGCTCAGCAATTGATTTGGCAATGTAACATGGGAGCGGGAACGAAAGGGTTAATTGGATGATGGCGATAGTTTTGTGATGAGAGGCACAAAGAATCAGTTTTGCATTTGTGGTAGGATACTGCCACCTAATTGGGGATTGAATTAACTGCAAATGGTGCTATGAAACCTGTTGAAGTTCTGAAAAGTGAATGTGCTGGAGCAAAACAACAACAGAAGGAAAAGGAAAAGTCACAAGTGACTGGTAAACAAACAGAACTGCACAGTTCGATGGTTAGCTTTAGTTTTAATGAGGAAGACAATGATAATTCGGATTTAGACGAGTGGTGTTCTTTTTTTTGCAACTCCCATTTCAAACTCTTCCTCACAGGTTGACCAGTCTTTGGAATGTACAGCTGTTTCACTTAATTCTCAATAACTTTACTGCTTTCGCTAATGCTGTAGTCCAGGAACAACAGCAACAAGATAATATTCTCAGTGCTGCATCTGTTATACTGGCAAAGCCTATTGACTTTACTTGTATTCTTGAACTTTGCCCCAAAAATAAGGAGTCTGCTGAGGACTTTTTGGAACCTTTTAGAGAATGTTAGGAGTCGTATTTGGCGATTGGGCTTGGAATTTAAATGCTATTAATGCTCAGATTTGACTAGATTAGATTACGAACAGTGTGGAAACAGTCCCTTCGGCCCAACAAGTCCACACCGACCCCCCAAAGAGCAACCTACCCAGCCCAATTCCCCTACATTTACCCCTTCACCTAACTCTGCGGGCAATTTAGCATGGTCAATTCACCAAATCTGCACATTCTTAGACTGTGGGAGGAAACCGGAGCACCCGGAGGAAACCCACGCAGACATGGGGAGAATGTGCAAACTCCACACAGACAGTTGCCTGAGGTGGGAATTGAACCCAGGTCTCTGGTGCTGTGCTAACCACTATGCCACCGCGCCGCCCATCTATGCTATTAAACTGCCTGCCACTTTCTGTAGTCACAGCAGTCAAAACAAACAATCTAGACTGGGTTGAAGCCACCCCTAATCAACTCCATCATTATATTATGGCCTTGTGAAATCAGCAGAGTGAAGACAGACCTCCAACCTGTGTAAAATCAGAATTTGTAGTTCAAGAGGAGGCACCTCAACAACTACCCAGACGTCATAGTGGATCTGCACCCATTCAAGGCTGCAATTGTAGGTATGGCAGAGGGACTCCCTCCCACCACCAGGTGTCAGTCCCCGGCCTAGTTTAATTGTAACAGCCTATATCACTGGGCTCGTGACTGCCGGACTCCAACCTGCCGAACTTGAGGCAGTCCCCTCCTTTGGACCTTTCATTGCCCTAGAAAGGCCCCATGGGGGAACCAAGGAAGTTTTCATGAGAATTAACCCTCAAAGTTCCAATGACATTTGGGGTAAACCTCCTAATTCCAGTCATCCTCTACCACAAGCAAGAGGCAGAGGACAAATCACCAGTTTTTCACAGGAAATGCCTGATCCTTGCTTTAACTGTTGAAATGTGGCCAATGGGGAGTAATGTGTCTTTCATGATACCTCGCAGCTGATGTTGGAAATCAACATGCTTTCATCCTATCAAAAGGAAAATCTACTAATACACACTGACCCTTCATTGTGCTTTTAATATGATCCACGATTTTTCAGCCATGTGGGAACACTGGAGATTTTTAACCCCCAAGGGGGCAGTGTTATAGTAATGCTATTTTGTTCAATCAATTTGAAGATTATCTAGATGTTTGGCTCATGTGGATGAAACTGATACTGTTTCTAACGTAATAGGCAAATATATGCAGCTGCCAAGCAGGCAGCCTTACACCCCAAACTTCTGATCCCATTGGGTCCCCAGCAAAACCCAATTAGACACAGGATAAGGATGCGTATGCCAGACTTGGGTAAGGTTCAAACATCACGGGGGAATGATACTGTCTGTTCAGTGCCAATTCACAATGTCGAGGTTGGTTTCTCTATTGCATACTGGTTGTAATCATATGGGTTTAGTGTTTGGATTGTTTTCAATATTGTTTTGAAATTTGGAAGTAATTTGTAAAGTTCCATTTCTGAAATAACTACAGGTACTTTATACTACAATCTACTACTGACTGAATTATCAAGTTGTTGATTTCATACATCGACCTCAGCCCAAATATCTTTGCTTTGTATATGGACGTTATAAGAATACCAGGTGGTTGATTTGATTTATTTTTGGATTGGGCTGTTAGATCTAAGAAGGAGTGTCTGGCTGAGCTATTATCTTCACTTAGGTATTTAATACTGAACAGTGATGATTTATAAGTTTAAGACTGTACCAATATCTATCTTCTACAGTGGGCTCAATATTCAAACAAATTCAGTGTGGTTTGAAAGCTTTGTGTCATGTGACCATAATTTGGGGACAGCATTGTCCTCCGACCAACTTTTCTGCTCAAACTCATCATCAGATTTCTACATTTAATTCGAATTACTGGTGAACTAAAGCTGTAGATCAGCCATTTAATTGGGCACAAGGTTAATGATTGATTTTTTTTAAAAAGAGAGAATACAATATATTGCAGAACTAATCTAAATTTTAGACAATATTGATGTTTTTAGTCGGAAACTTTCAAAGAGTAATACATCCAGCAAAGCTGGATTTATAAAGATAGGTTTGCTTAATTCACCATGCTGGGCTTTTCCATATAAAATAAGAAGGGAATCTCTAGTGCATAGTTTAAAATGAACAAGCAATTTGCCAGTATGGGCAATATATTTACTCCAGTGGCTATTTGAGTTTGATTAATTTGAGAATTATTTGTTTCAAAAATTGCCCTTAGGGCTGAAGAGCACAAATTATGGCCTCAAATTAGGTACTCCCGTGATTCTCAAGCCAGAAGAGGGTGGTTTAGTTGGTGGTTTTTTTTCGCTGCTGCCTATTTTAATCGATTATATGCATATTGTATATACTTATATACAAGGAAGAAATGGTTTAATCCTTTCTTACAATGACACTTCGCAATCTCCAAGCTTGCAAGGGGGGAGATGATAAAGATCGACTTGACCTGCTGTGTGGCCTCGTCATTGCCAGCATTGTGCACAAGAAGGGACAGATTCCCTGCACAAACAGAGACTGTGTACCAACTATGCCAGGAAGATGTCCTTGTGTGCGAAAGACTGAATGTTGCCAAGAATGACTTTTTGCGGTGGTCAACTGCATCAAAAAGATGAACGGCTCATTTACAGAACAGGTCTAAAATGGTCTTTACCCTGTAAAGGTGTTGTGTGCCAGTTTGATTACATTTGTACTATGGGCATTCCTGGTAAGCCTTGTCCCCTTTCAGATAGATCACGTCGTAATAGAGACAAAGGGGGGACATTTCTTGAAACCCATAATAAAAGTTTTGGAGTGGATGATGTAAGAGACTCTTATTTCAGCAAGAGACTCCCTGACCCCTTTTATTCTTCCAAATCCTAACATGGGGGGTATGGAATAGTGCTAAAGTATTTCCAGCACATAATATCTTTTAGTTATTACCTATCCCCCACCTGCTACTTGTTAAGGACTTCCTGCAATAAATCTACAATATCCTGTCCCAAATGCTGCAAGGGGAAGGAATGGGGTGCACTTATGTAAGAGTGCCTATTTTTTTTTCCCTGTGCTATGATTAAATGTTTTAGTCGCCACTGCTTTTCTGAAGGACCTTGCATCTCACGTGTATGCCTGAACGAAAAATGTATCCCTATTACGAGTGGAATTCAAACTCTATGTGGAGAGGGTAATAACACCCACCTTTATTATGATACCCCTAGCGGCACAAATATTTTCCCAATTGATGGGTGGGTAGAAACCGTTTTGGGGATGTCGACATGTTTCTTATCAGGAAACTCACCTTATTCGATGAGATGATTTTCACCCTCAGCACCCCAGACCCAAAGTATATAATCATGGATTATCCCCATACCCCAGGAATTTACAAAGATCGGCCCGCTTCTTA
>NW_026868098.1:0-74168 GCF_020745735.1 Hemiscyllium ocellatum | reverse complement strand
GTCGTTCTCGGATTGTAATGCTACCTCCGGTGTTAGTGTGGAGAACATTCTTTGGGACTATTATTCTACAAAACAACACAGTGACTGAAACTATGCTGCACGGTAATGTGGAACACGGCCTGCTCAGCTTTGTTTATTTTCCCTGTAGTCCGTGTGTTTCATGTTCCGTGTAAACGGCAAAGTTGTCCTATTTCGAGCAATGGGTGAAATCATTTAAGCAAAGTAAGAATCGAAAATGCAGTAATGTCAAGCAGTTCATGGTTATTTTGACCAAATCATAAGCGAACATGTATGCTCACGCACTCACAGATACATTTGTAGTGAAAAGAGTCTGAGAAGATAGCCTCAGCTTTACCATTGATTTTTATCCGGATTGATGGCTATCATTATCTGCTGCGAAATTGATATTGTAGCCGGGCACATCCACCAGCCGTGCGAGTCCGAGAGGGATCATGGAACCCTTTTCACTTGACTTTCCATCTGTTTGTTATGCAGAGCTCAATTGGAAGTGAAAGAAAATGGGAACAGGCGCAGTTGTAGTGTGGCCGAGCGGTCCTAAGGCGCTGGATTTAGGTTTCCAGTCTCGACAGGGCGTGGGTTCGAATCCCACCACTGCCATTGCTCTGATCGACTGCAACGGTGCAGCTTGTTGAAATGCTGTTGCCACCACTGATGTTGTTTCGTTCAGAACAAAATTCGATTTGTTTCCCTGGGAAATAACTGTCGAGTGGAAAGTGCCAAATTTCCTCTGCTGTCATGATCGTGTTCGTCTCCCGCGTGGAAAATTGCAAACATCTCTACTGTTGCTTTACGTTCCAAGCATGTTGAGATTTTACTGGAACCGAATGGTGACTGCTATTTCATCGCTGTTGTGAAACAAAGTCCTGCGGTGAGTCGATTCATCGTATTTGGCTTTCTGGCGAGTGGGAAAATCGTTCCGATGATTTTGATGTCATATGCTATTGAATTTTCTCCAATTTCCTTCGTTTCTGTCCCGGAGACCCCTGAAGGGAAAGGTAATCTAATCGAGACTGTGATTGGTGAAATTCACTTTTTGTGGCCCATTCTTATTATGTTCTTTCTTTCTCTCTTTTCAGCATTGTCTGTGATATGGTGGTGCACTGAGGCTCAAGTATCATTGAAAAGTAATTTGGAATTGCCCTGTTGTTAGTTGTGAGATTACTTTACGGCTCATGCCCTCGGAGTGTCTCACATTAGCATTCATGCTCACTGTATCTGAAAATGCATTTGGTTTGCCAGTTTTGTTTGTGTTGCGTGCCAAATGTTTTCTGTTTTGCGATTCGTTCAATACATTACGAATTAACAGGCTTTCTGAGGTAATTTCCAGCTGCAAAAACTCCTCAACTGAGAATCTGGGAAAATTTCACAGAGTAATGGTCAGTCGGCAGCAAAAGTAAGGAAGTCCTTCGTTTCTGCAGTGTTTCACAATACTACCTTTCCAGTGAGCAGTCTAACAGACTAAATGATTGTGCCACAGACTGCGACGGCCAGCTCGGCTAAAAAGTTATCCTTTTAAAGCCGGTGTAAGCAACACAACGTTATTGGGCTACACCGCGTGAAAACAATACTTCGGTGTATCTCGTCCATGCATACCACACAGCCAAAATTAAACAACTCCCATGAAACAACGAGCATTTGAACAGAAAGGTGAAAGGTAGAACGTCTTCAACTTTCAGTGTCGGATACCACTGAGCTGCAGCAGGGGCGGCTGTGGGCTTGTTTCTGTAGCATAGTGATCAGCACGTTCACCTTCCGCAAGATAGGTTCCCGCGGTCGAAACTGTTTTGTTTTCTTCATCTGCAGCCTTTTACATGGACAAGAACGGAGCTTTCCTGCTTGCTTTCCCATCTGCAAACCTGCCTTCGAATTTGCTTGAACAAATCTCTCTCGTAGTGAAATGCAATGCATTTCCATTTGATTACTGTGCAGAGCATTGTAAAGATATTCTACAAACTGCTTCTGATCATGTGCATTCAGTTTGAGAGTGTAGTTACCGATCCTTCCACGAAGAGCAATACTGCATTTGCATTCCTTGCTGAGGCGGCCCGGTTCAAAGACAGGAAGAAGGTGATGCGCTGGTGTCACAGTGCACCACGGATTCCTGAACTATTCTGTCTGCCAAATGTACCCCAAAGTCGTATCTGAAAGGCCTCATTTGGAAGCTGTCTGTCGTTATTCAAAGTGCGAGAATTGGCACCAGAGGTCCTGCATCATGTTTTGGAGCAGTTCGCACGTTAGTGGCTCATTCAATCAGCAACAGCAATGAAAGAAATTGCACTCTCAGAGAAGCTCTGGACCTGTGCTTTCAAAGCTAGCATTAAGGCGCCCCGAGATCTAAGCCATGTTGGAATTTAAACGGAGGAATCGACAAAGAGGCTGCAGAATAACATCGCATCCTTTTGGTTTTCATTAAATCACTGATGAGCAGGAAATGTAAACGGGGAGAGCGACTGGGAAAGTGAGGCAGTTGCAGCTCTGTTGAAACTCCTTCTTTTTGAGTCACTCAGCAACAAGAGGCGTGAAGGTGACTCAGCGTGAGAGCTCTTCACATCGAGAACAAAAAGCAATCAAGTGCAGTTAGCACCACTCCCGGAGTGGGGGTGGGGTGAGATAATTAGCTTTTGATTTCAGTTCCTCTGTTCAGAAACTGCCTTTTAAATTGAGGTGAACAGAAACTGCATTTCTAATAAGCACCATGGAATTTAGCAAGATTTTTTTGAGTCGCTTCTCGTCGATTCCCACGCAGGTTTCCAACTCAGTTGATGTCGATGTGGCTCATGTCCAGTGTTGAACATCCCTGCAGCAATTGCATAAAAGGCAAGGAAAGTGGCATCTCGAACTGGCCCCGAGGTCAGAGCATCCTCACAATGTGATCGGTCGTTCTCGGATTGTAATGCAACCTCTACCTTCCGGTGTTAGTGTGGAGAACATTCTTTGGGACTATTATTCTACAAAACAGACACAGTGACTGAAACTAATGCTGCACGGTATGATGTGGAACACGGCCTGCTCAGCTTTGTTTATTTTCCCTGTAGTCCGGTGTGTTTCATGTTCCGTGTAAACGTGAAAGTTGTCCTATTTCGAGCAATGGGTGGAATCATTTAGCAAAGTAAGAATCGAATTGCAGTAATGTCAAGCAGTTCATGGTATTTGACCAAATCATAAGCGAACATGTATGCTCACGCACTCACAGATACATTTGTAGTTGAAAAGAGTCTGAGAAATAGCCTCAGCTTACCATTGATTTTTATCCGGATTGATGGGCTATCATTATCTGCTGCGAAATTGATATTGTAGCCGGGCACATCCACGCAGCCGTGCGAGTCCGAGAGGGATCATGGAACCCTTTCACTTGACTTTCCATCTGTTGTTATGCAGAGCTCAATTGGAAGTGAAAGAAAATGGGGAACTGGCGCAGTTGGTAGTGTGGCCGAGCGGTCTAAGGCGCTGGATTTAGGTTCCAGTCTCGACAGGGCGTGGGTTCGAATCCCACCACTGCCATTGCTGCTGATCGACTGCAACGGTGCAGCTTGTTGAAATGCTGTTGCCACCACTGATGTTGTTTCGTTCAGAACAAAATTCGATTTGTTTCCCTGGGAATTAACTGTCGAGTGGGAAAGTGCCAAATTTCCTCTGCTGTCATATCGTGTTCGTCTCCCGCGTGGAAAATTGCAAACATCTCTACTGTTTGCTTTACGTTCCAAGCATGTTGAGATTTTACTGGAACCGAATGGTGACTGCTATTTCATCGCTGTTGTGAAACAAAGTCCTGCGGTGAGTCGATTCATCGTTATTTGGCTTTCTGGCGAGTGGGAAAATCGTTCCGATGAATTTTGATGTCATATGCTATTGAATTTCTCCAATTTCCTTCGTTTCTGTCCCGGAGACCCCTGAAGGGAAAGGTAATCTAATCGAGACTGTGATTGGTGAAATTCACTTTTTGTGGCCCATTCTTATTATGTTTCTTTCTTTCTCTCTTTTCAGCATTGTCTGTGATATGGTGGTGCACTGAGGCTCAAGTATCATTGAAAAGTAATTTGGAATTGCCCTGTTGTTAGTTGTGAGATTACTTTACGGCTCATGCCCTCGGAGTGTCTCACATTTAGCATTCATGCTCACTGTATCTGAAAATGCATTTGGTTTGCCAGTTTTGTTTTGTGTTGCGTGCCAAATGTTTTCTGTTTTGCGATTCGTTCAATACATTACGAATTAACAGGCTTTCTGAGGTAATTTCCAGCTGCAAAAAACTCCTCAACTGAGAATCTGGGAAATTTCACAGAGTATGGTCAGTCGCAGCAAAAGTAAGAAGTCCTTCGTTTCTGCAGTGTTTCACAATACTACCTTTCCAGTGAGCAGTCGAACAGACTAAATGATTGTGCCACAGACTGCGACGGCCAGCTCGGCTAAAAAGTTATCCTTTAAAGCCGGTGTAAGCAACACAACGTTATTGGGCTACACCGCGTGAAAACAGATACTTCGGTGTATCTCGTCCATGCATACCACACAGCCAAAATTAAACAACTCCCATGAAACAACGAGCATTTGGAAACAGAAAGGTGAAAGGTAGAACGTCTTCAACTTTCAGTGTCGGATACCACTGAGCTGCAGCAGGGGCGGCTGTGGGCTTGTTTCTGTAGCATAGTGATCAGCACGTTCACCTTCCGCAAGATAGGTTCCCGCGGTCGAAACTGTTTTGGTTCTTCATCTGCAGCCTTTTACATGGACAAGAACGGAGCTTTCCTGCTTGCTTTCCCATCTGCAAACCTGCCTTCGAATTTGCTTGAACAAATCTGCTCTCGTAGTGAAATGCAATGCATTTCCATTTGATTACTGTGCAGAGCATTGTAAAGATATTCTACAAACTGCTTCTGATCATGTGCCATTCAGTTTGAGAGTGTAGTTACCGATCCTTCCACGAAGAGCAATACTGCATTTGCATTCCTTGCTGAGGCGGCCCGGTTCAAAGACAGGGAAGAAGGTGATGCGCTGGTGTCACAGTGCACCACGGATTCCTGAACTATTCTGTCTGCCAAATGTACCCCAAAGTCGTATCTGAAAGGCCTCATTTGAAGCTGTCTGTCGTTATTCAAAGTGCGAGAATTGGCACCAGAGGTCCTGCATCATGTTTTGGAGCAGTTCGCACGTTAGTGGCTCATTCAATCAGCAACAGCAATGAAAGAAATTGCACTCTCAGAGGAGCTCTGGACCTGTGCTTTCAAAGCTAGCATTAAGGTGCGCCCCGAGATCTAAGCCATGTTGGAATTTAAACGGAGGAATCGACAAAGAGGCTGCAGAATAACATCGCATCCTTTTGGTTTTCATTAAATCACTGATGAGCAGGAAAATGTAAACGGGGAGAGCGACTGGAAAGTGAGGCAGTTTGCAGCTCTGTTGAAACTCCTTCTTTTTGAGTCACTCAGCAACAGAGGCGTGAAGGTGACTCAGGCGTGAGAGCTCTTCACATCGAGAACAAAAAGCAATCAAGTGCAGTTAGCACCACTCCCGGAGTGGGGTGGGGTGAGATAATTAGCTTTTGATTTCAGTTCCTCTGTTCAGAAACTGCCTTTAAATTGAGGTGAACAGAAACTGCATTTCTAATAAGCACCATGGAATTTAGCAAGATTTTTTGAGTCGCTTCTCGTCGATTCCCACGCAGTTTCCAACTCAGTGATGTCGATGTGGCTCATGTCCAGGTGTGAACATCCCTGCAGCCAATTGCATAAAAGGCAAGGAAAGTGGCATCTCGAAACTGGCCCCGAGGTCAGAGCATCCTCACAATGTGATCGTCGTTCTCGGATTGTAATTCTACCTCCGGTGTTAGTGTGGAGAACATTCTTTGGGACTATTATTCTACAAAACAGACACAGTGACTGAAACTATGCTGCACGGTATGATGTTGAACACGGCCTGCTCAGCTTTGTTTATTTTCCCTGTAGTCCGGTGTGTTTCATGTTCCGTGTAAACGTAAAGTTGTCCTATTTCGAGCAATGGGTGAAATCATTTTAGCAAAGTAAGAATCGAAATTGCAGTAATGTCAAGCAGTTCATGGTTATTTGACCAAATCATAAGCGAACATGTATGCTCACGCACTCACAGATACATTTGTATTTGAAAAGAGTCTGAGAAGATAGCCTCAGCTTACCATTGATTTTTATCCGATTGATGGGCTATCATTATCTGCTGCGAAATTGATATTGTAGCCGGGCACATCCACGCAGCCGTGCGAGTCCGAGAGGGATCATGGAACCCTTTTCACTTGACTTTCCATCTGTTGTTATGCAGGAGCTCAATTGGAAGTGAAAGAAAATGGGAACTGGCGCAGTTGGTAGTGTGGCCGAGCGGTCTAAGGCGCTGGATTTAGGTTCCAGTCTCGACAGGGGCGTGGTTCGAATCCCACCACTGCCATTGCTGCTGATCGACTGCAACGGTGCAGCTTGTTGAAATGCTGTTGCCACCACTGATGTTGTTTCGTTCAGAACAAAATTCGATTTGTTTCCCTGGAATTAACTGTCGAGTGGGAAAGTGCCAAATTTCCTCTGCTGTCATGATCGTGTTCGTCTCCCGCGTGGAAAATTGCAAACATCTCTACTGTTGCTTTACGTTCCAAGCATGTTGAGATTTTACTGGAACCGAATGGTGACTGCTATTTCATCGCTGTTGTGAAACAAAGTCCTGCGTGATCGATTCATCGTTATTTGGCTTTCTGGCGAGTGGGAAAATCGTTCCGATGAATTTTGATGTCATATGCTATTGAATTTCTCCAATTTCCTTCGTTCTGTCCCGGAACCCCTGAAGGAAAGGTAATCTAATCGAGACTGTGATTGGTGAAATTCACTTTTGTGGCCCATTCTTATTATGTTCTTTCTTTCTCTCTTTTCAGCATTGTCTGTGATATGGTGGTGCACTGAGGCTCAAGTATCATTGAAAAGTAATTTGGAATTGCCCTGTTGTTAGTTGTGAGATTACTTTACGGCTCATGCCCTCGAGTGTCTCACATTTAGCATTCATGCTCACTGTATCTGAAAATGCATTTGGTTTGCCATTTGTTTGTGTTGCGTGCCAAATGTTTTCTGTTTTGCGATTCGTTCAATACATTACGAATTAACAGGCTTTCTGAGGTAATTTCCAGCTGCAAAAACTCCTCAACTGAGAATCTGGAAAATTTCACAGAGTATGGTCAGTCGCAGCAAAAGTAAGGAAGTCCTTCGTTTCTGCAGTGTTTCACAATACTACCTTTCCAGTGAGCAGTCGAACAGACTAAATGATTGTGCCACAGACTGCGACGGCCACTCGGCTAAAAAGTTATCCTTTTAAAGCCGTGTAAGCAACACAACGTTATTGGGCTACACCGCGTGAAAACAGATACTTCGGTGTATCTCGTCCATGCATACCACACAGCCAAAATTAAACAACTCCCATGAAACAACGAGCATTTGGAAACAGAAAGTGAAAGGTAGAACGTCTTCAACTTTCAGTGTCGGATACCACTGAGCTGCAGCAGGGCGGCTGTGGGCTTGTTTCTGTAGCATAGTGATCAGCACGTTCACCTTCCGCAAGATAGGTTCCCGCGGTCGAAACTGTTTTGTTCTTCATCTGCAGCCTTTACATGGACAAGAACGGAGCTTTCCTGCTTGCTTTCCCATCTGCAAACCTGCCTTCGAATTTGCTTGAACAAATCTGCTCTCGTATGAAATGCAATGCATTTCCATTTGATTACTGTGCAGAGCATTGTAAAGATATTCTACAAACTGCTTCTGATCATGTGCCATTCAGTTTGAGAGTGTAGTTACCGATCCTTCCACGAAGAGCAATACTGCATTTGCATTCCTTGCTGAGGCGGCCCGGTTCAAAGACAGGGAAGAAGGTGATGCGCTGGTGTCACAGTGCACCACGGATTCCTGAACTATTCTGTCTGCCAAATGTACCCCAAAGTCGAATCTGAAAGGCCTCATTTGAAGCTGTCTGTCGTTATTCAAAGTGCGAGAATTGGCACCAGAGGTCCTGCATCATGTTTTGGAGCAGTTCGCACGTTAGTGGCTCATTCAATCAGCAACAGCAATGAAAGAAATTGCACTCTCAGAGGAAGCTCTGGACCTGTGCTTTCAAAGCTAGCATTAAGGTGCCCCGAGATCTAAGCCATGTTGGAATTTAAACGGAGGAATCGACAAAGAGGCTGCAGAATAACATCGCATCCTTTTGGTTTTCATTAAATCACTGATGAGCAGGAAAATGTAAACGGGGAGAGCGACTGGAAAGTGAGGCAGTTGCAGCTCTGTTGAAACTCCTTCTTTTTGAGTCACTCAGCAACAAGAGGCGTGAAGGTGACTCAGCGTGAGAGCTCTTCACATCGAGAACAAAAAGCAATCAAGTGCAGTTAGCACCACTCCCGGAGTGGGGTGGGGTGAGATAATTAGCTTTTGATTTCAGTTCCTCTGTTCAGAAACTGCCTTTTAAATTGAGGTGAACAGAAACTGCATTTCTAATAAGCACCATGGAATTTAGCAAGATTTTGAGTCGCTTCTCGTCGATTCCCACGCAGGTTTCCAACTCAGTTGATGTCGATGTGGCTCATGTCCAGGTGGTGAACATCCCTGCAGCCAATTGCATAAAAGGCAAGGAAAGTGGCATCTCGAACTGGCCCCGAGGTCAGAGCATCCTCACAATGTGATCGGTCGTTCTCGGATTGTAATGCTACCTCCGGTGTTAGTGTGGAGAACATTCTTTGGGACTATTATTCTACAAAACAGACACAGTGACTGAAACTATGCTGCACGGTATGATGTGGAACACGGCCTGCTCAGCTTTGTTTATTTTCCCGTAGTCCGGTGTGTTTCATGTTCCGTGTAAACGTCAAAGTTGTCCTATTTCGAGCAATGGGTGAAATCATTTAGCAAAGTAAGAATCGAAATTGCAGTAATGTCAAGCAGTTCATGGTATATTTGACCAAATCATAAGCGAACATGTATGCTCACGCACTCACAGATACATTTGTAGTTGAAAAGAGTCTGAGAAGATAGCCTCAGCTTACCATTGATTTTATTCCGGATTGATGGCTATCATTATCTGCTGCGAAATTGATATTGTAGCCGGGCACATCCACGCAGCCGTGCGAGTCCGAGAGGGATCATGGAACCCTTTCACTTGACTTTCCATCTGTTGTTATGCAGGAGCTCAATTGGAAGTGAAAGAAAATGGGGAACTGGCGCAGTTGGTAGTGTGGCCGAGCGGTCTAAGGCGCTGGATTTAGGTTCCAGTCTCGACAGGGCGTTGGTTCGAATCCCACCACTGCCATTGCTGCTGATCGACTGCAACGGTGCAGCATTGTTGAAATGCTGTTGCCACCACTGATGTTGTTTCGTTCAGAACAAAATTCGATTTGTTTCCCCGGAATTAACTGTCGAGTGGGAAAGTGGCCAAATTTCCTCTGCTGTCATGATCGTGTTCGTCTCCCGTGGAAAATTGCAAACATCTCTACTGTTGCTTTACGTTCCAAGCATTGAGATTTTACTGGAACCGAATGGTGACTGCTATTTCATCGCTGTTGTGAAACAAAGTCCTGCGGTGAGTCGATTCATCGTTATTTGGCTTTCTGGCGAGTGGGAAAATCGTTCCGATGAATTTTGATGTCATATGCTATTGAATTTCTCCAATTTCCTTCGTTTCTGTCCCGGACCCCTGAAGGGAAAGGTAATCTAATCGAGACTGTGATTGGTGAAATTCACTTTTTGTGGCCCATTCTTATTATGTTCTTTCTTTCTCTCTTTTCAGCATTGTCTGTGATATGGTGGTGCACTGAGGCTCAAGTATCATTGAAAAGTAATTTGGAATTGCCCTGTTGTTAGTTGTGAGATACTTTAACGGCTCATGCCCTCGGAGTGTCTCACATTTAGCATTCATGCTCACTGTATCTGAAAATGCATTTGGTTTGCCAGTTTTGTTTGTGTTGCGTGCCAAATTTTCTGTTTTGCGATTCGTTCAATACATTACGAATTAACAGGCTTTCTGAGGTAATTTCCAGCTGCAAAAACTCCTCAACTGAGAATCTGGGAAATTTCACAGAGTATGGTCAGTCGCAGCAAAAGTAAGGAAGTCCTTCGTCTGCAGTGTTTCACAATACTACCTTTCCAGTGAGCAGTCGAACAGACTAAATGATGTGTCCACAGACTGCGACGGCCAGCTCGCTAAAAAGTTATCCTTTTAAAGCCGGTGTAAGCAACACAACGTTATTGGGCACACCGCGAAAAACAGATACTCGGTGTACTCGTCCATGCATACCACACAGCCAAAATTAAACAACTCCCATGAAACAACGAGCATTTGGAAACAGAAAGGTGAAAGGTAGAACGTCTTCAACTTTCAGTGTCGGATACCACTGAGCTGCAGCAGGGCGGCTGTGCTTGTTTCTGTAGCATAGTGATCAGCACGTTCACCTTCCGCAAGATAGGTTCCCGCGGTCGAAACTGTTTTGTTCTTCATCTGCAGCCTTTTACATGGACAAGAACGAGCTTTCCTGCTTGCTTTCCCATCTGCAAACCTGCCTTCGAATTTGCTTGAACAAATCTGCTCTCGTAGTGAAATGCAATGCATTTCCATTTGATTACTGTGCAGAGCATTGTAAAGATATTCTACAAACTGCTTCTGATCATGTGCCATTCAGTTTGAGAGTGTAGTTACCGATCCTTCCACGAAGAGCAATACTGCATTTGCATTCCTTGCTGAGGCGGCCCGTTCAAAGACAGGGAAGAAGGTGATGCGCTGGTGTCACAGTGCACCACGGATTCCTGAACTATTCTGTCTGCCAAATGTACCCCAAAGTCGAATCTGAAAGGCCTCATTTGGAAGCTGTCTGTCGTTATTCAAAGTGCGAGAATTGGCACCAGAGGTCCTGCATCATGTTTTGGAGCAGTTCGCACGTTAGTGGCTCATTCAATCAGCAACAGCAATGAAAGAAATTGCACTCTCAGAGGAAGCTCTGACCTGTGCTTCAAAGCTAGCATTAAGGTGCGCCCCGAGATCTAAGCCATGTTGGAATTTAAACGGAGGAATCGACAAAGAGGCTGCAGAATAACATCGCATCCTTTTGGTTTTCATTAAATCACTGATGAGCAGGAAAATGTAAACGGGAGAGCGACTGGAAAGTGAGGCAGTTGCAGCTCTGTTGAAACTCCTTCTTTTTGAGTCACTCAGCAACAAGAGGCGTGAAGGTGACTCAGGCGTGAGAGCTCTTCACATCGAGAACAAAAAGCAATCAAGTGCAGTTAGCACCACTCCCGGAGTGGGGGGTGGGGTGAATAATTAGCTTTGATTTCAGTTCCACTGTTCAGAAACTGCTTTTAAATTGAGGTGAACAGAAACTGCATTTCTAATAAGCACCATGGAATTTAGCAAGATTTTTTGAGTCGCTTCTCGTCGATTCCCACGCAGGTTTCCAACTCAGTTGATGTCGATGTGGCTCATGTCCAGGTGAACATCCCTGCACCAATTGCATAAAAGGCAAGGAAAGTGGCATCTCGAACTGGCCCCGAGGTCAGAGCATCCTCACAATGTGATCGGTCGTTCTCGATTGTAATGCTACCTCCGGTGTTAGTGTGGAACATTCTTTGGACTATTATTCTACAAACAGACACAGTGACTGAAACTATGCTGCACGGTATGATTGGAACACGGCCTGCTCAGCTTTGTTTTATTTCCCTGTAGTCCGGTGTGTTTCATGTTCCGTTAAACGTCAAAGTTGTCCTATTTCGAGCAATGGGTGAAATCATTTAGCAAAGTAAGAATCGAAATTGCAGTAATGTCAAGCAGTTCATGGTTATTTGACCAAATCATAAGCGAACATGTATGCTCACGCACTCACAGATACATTTGTAGTTGAAAAGAGTCTGAGAAGATAGCCTCAGCTTACCATTGATTTTTATCCGGATTGATGGGCTATCATTATCTGCTGCGAAATTGATATTGTAGCCGGCACATCCACGCAGCCGTGCGAGTCCGAGAGGGATCATGGAACCCTTTTCACTTGACTTTCCATCTGTTTGTATGCAGAGCTCAATTGGAAGTGAAAGAAAAGGGGAACAGGCGCAGTTGGTAGTGTGGCCGAGCGGTCTAAGGCGCTGGATTTAGGTTCCAGTCTCGACAGGGGCGTTGGTTCGAATCCCACCACTGCCATTGCTGCTGATCGACTGCAACGGTGCAGCATTGTTGAAATGCTGTTGCCACCACTGATGTTGTTTCGTTCAGAACAAAATTCGATTTGTTTCCCTGGGAATTAACTGTCGAGTGGGAAAGTGCAAATTTCCTCTGCTGTCATGATCGTGTTCGTCTCCCGCGTGGAAAATTGCAAACATCTCTACTGTTGCTTTACGTTCCAAGCATGTTGAGATTTTACTGAACCGAATGGTGACTGCTATTTCATCGCTGTTGTGAAACAAAGTCCTGCGGTGAGTCGATTCATCGTTATTTGGCTTTCTGGCGAGTGGAAAAATCGTTCCGATGAATTTTTGATGTCATATGCTATGAATTTCCTACTCCAATTTCCTTCGTTTCTGTCCCGGAGACCCCTGAAGGGAAAGGTAATCTAATCGAGACTGTGATTGGTGAAATTCACTTTTTGTGGCCCATTCTTATTATGTTCTTTCTTCTCTCCTTTCAGCATTGTCTGTGATATGGTGGTGCACTGAGGCTCAAGTATCATTGAAAAGTAATTTGGAATTGCCCTGTTGTTAGTTGTGAGATTACTTTACGGCTCATGCCCTCGGAGTGTCTCACATTTAGCATTCATGCTCACTGTATCTGAAAATGCATTTGGTTTGCCATTTTGTTTGTGTTGCGTGCCAAATGTTTTCTGTTTTGCGATTCGTTCAATACATTACGAATTAACAGGCTTTCTGAGGTAATTTCCAGCTGCAAAAACTCCTCAACTGAGAATCTGGAAAATTTCACAGAGTATGGTCAGTCGCAGCAAAAGTAAGGAAGTCCTTCGTTTCTGCAGTGTTTCACAATACTACCTTTCCAGTGAGCAGTCGAACAGACTAAATGATTGTGCCACAGACTGCGACGGCCAGCTCGGCTAAAAAGTTATCCTTTAAAGCCGGTGTAAGCAACACAACGTTATTGGGCTACACCGCGTGAAAACAGATACTTCGGTGTATCTCGTCCATGCATACCACACAGCCAAAATTAAACAACTCCCATGAAACAACGAGCATTTGGAAACAGAAAGGTGAAAGGTAGAACGTCTTCAACTTTCAGTGTCGATACCACTGAGCTGCAGCAGGCGGCTGTGGGCTTGTTTCTGTAGCATAGTGATCAGCACGTTCACCTTCCGCAAGATAGGTTCCCGCGTCGAAACTGTTTTTTCTTCATCTGCAGCCTTTTACATGGACAAGAACGGAGCTTTCCTGCTTGCTTTTCCCATCTGCAAACCTGCCTTCGAATTTGCTTGAACAAATCTGCTCTCGTAGTGAAATGCAATGCATTTCCATTTGATTACTGTGCAGAGCATTGTAAAGATATTCTACAACTGCTTCTGATCATGTGCCATTCAGTTTGAGAGTGTAGTTACCGATCCTTCCACGAAGAGCAATACTGCATTTGCATTCCTTGCTGAGGCGGCCCGGTTCAAAGACAGGAAGAAGTGATGCGCTGGTGTCACAGGCACACACGGATTCCTGAACTATTCTGTCTGCCAAATGTACCCCAAAGTCGTATCTGAAAGCCTCATTGGAAGCTGTCTGTCGTTATTCAAAGTGCGAGAATTGGCACCAGAGGTCCTGCATCATGTTTTGGAGCAGTTCGCACGTTAGTGGCTCATTCAATCAGCAACAGCAATGAAAGAAATTGCACTCTCAGAGGAAGCTCTGGACCTGTGCTTTCAAAGCTAGCATTAAGGTGCGCCCCGATCTAAGCCATGTTGAAATTTAAACGGAGGAATCGACAAAGAGGCTGCAGAATAACATCGCATCCTTTTGGTTTTCATTAAATCACTGATGACAGGAAAATGTAAACGGGAGAGCGACTGGGAAAGTGAGGCAGTTGCAGCTCTGTTGAAACTCCTTCTTTTTGAGTCACTCAGCAACAAGAGCGTGAAGGTGACTCAGGCGTGAGAGCTCTTCACATCGAGAACAAAAGCAATCAAGTGCAGTTAGCACCACTCCCGGAGTGGGGTGGGGTGAGATAATTAGCTTTTGATTTCAGTTCCTCTGTTCAGAAACTGCCTTTTAAATTGAGGTGAACAGAAACTGCATTTCTAATAAGCACCATGGAATTTAGCAAGATTTTTTGATCGCTTCTCGTCGATTCCCACGCAGGTTCCAACTCAGTTGATGTCGATGTGGCTCATGTCCAGGTGTGAACATCCCTGCCAAATGCATAAAAGGCAAGGAAAGTGGCATCTCGAACTGCCCCGAGGTCAGAGCATCCTCACAATGTGATCGGTCGTTCTCGGATTGTAATGCTACCTCCGGTGTTAGTGTGGAGAACATTCTTTGGGACTATTATTCTACAAAACAGACACAGTGACTGAAACTATGCTGCACGGTATGATGTGAAACACGGCCTGCTCAGCTTTGTTTATTTTCCCTGTAGTCCGGTGTGTTTCATGTTCCGTGTAAACGTCAAAGTTGTCCTATTTCGAGCAATGGGTGAAATCATTTAGCAAAGTAAGAATCGAAATTGCAGTAATGTCAAGCAGTTCATGGTTATTTGACCAAATCATAAGCGAACATGTATGCTCACGCACTCACAGATACATTTGTAGTTGAAAAGAGTCTGAAAGATAGCCTCAGCTTACCATTGATTTTTATCCGATTGATGGGCTATCATTATCTGCTGCGAAATTGATATTGTAGCCGGGCACATCCACGCAGCCGTGCGAGTCCGAGAGGGATCATGGAACCCTTTTCACTTGACTTTCCATCTGTTGTTATGCAGGAGCTCAATTGGAAGTGAAAGAAAATGGGAACTGGCGCAGTTGGTAGTGTGGCCGAGCGGTCTAAGGCGCTGGATTTAGGTTCCAGTCTCGACAGGGGCGTGGTTCGAATCCCACCACTGCCATTGCTGCTGATCGACTGCAACGGTGCAGCATTGTTGAAATGCTGTTGCCACCACTGATGTTGTTTCGTTCAGAACAAAATTCGATTTGTTTCCCCGGGAATTAACTGTCGAGTGGAAAAGTGCCAAATTTCCTCTGCTGTCATGATCGTGTTCGTCTCCGCGTGGAAAATTGCAAACATCTCTACTGTTGCTTTACGTTCCAAGCATGTTGAGATTTTACTGGAACCGAATGGTGACTGCTATTTCATCCGCTGTTGTGAAACAAAGTCCTGCGTGAGTCGATTCATCGTTATTTGGCTTTCTGGCGAGTGGGAAAATCGTTCCGATGAATTTTGATGTCATATGCTATTGAATTTCTCCAATTTCCTTCGTTTCTGTCCCGGAGACCCCTGAAGGGAAAGTAATCTAATCGAGACTGTGATTGGTGAAATTCACTTTTTGTGGCCCATTCTTATTATGTTCTTTCTTTCTCTCTTTTCAGCATTGTCTGTGATATGGTGGTGCACTGAGGCTCAAGTATCATTGAAAAGTAATTTGGAATTGCCCTGTTGTTAGTTGTGAGATTACTTTACGGCTCATGCCCTCGGAGTGTCTCACATTTAGCATTCATGCTCACTGTATCTGAAAATGCATTTGGTTTGCCAGTTTTGTTTGTGTTGCGTGCCAAATGTTTTCTGTTTTGCGATTCGTTCAATACATTACGAATTAACAGGCTTTCTGAGGTAATTTCCAGCTGCAAAAACTCCTCAACTGAGAATCTGGGAAAATTTCACAGAGTATGTCAGGGTCGCAGCAAAAGTAAGGAAGTCCTTCGTTTCTGCAGTGTTTCACAATACTACCTTTCCAGTGAGCAGTCGAACAGACTAAATGATTGTGCCACAGACTGCGACGGCCAGCTCGGCTAAAAAGTTATCCTTTTAAAGCCGGTGTAAGCAACACAACGTTATTGGGCTACACCGCGTGAAAACAGATACTTCGGTGTATCTCGTCCATGCATACCACACAGCCAAAATTAAACAACTCCCATGAAACAACGAGCATTTGGAAACAGAAAGGTGAAAGGTAGAACGTCTTCAACTTTCAGTGTCGGATACCACTGAGCTGCAGCAGGGGCGGCTGTGGGCTTGTTTCTGTAGCATAGTGATCAGCACGTTCACCTTCCGCAAGATAGGTTCCCGCGGTCGAAACTGTTTTGTTCTTCATCTGCAGCCTTTTACAATGGACAAGAACGGAGCTTTCCTGCTTGCTTTCCCCATCTGCAAACCTGCCTTCGAATTTGCTTGAACAAATCTGCTCTCGTAGTGAAATGCAATGCATTTCCATTTGATTACTGTGCAGAGCATTGTAAAGATATTCTACAAACTGCTTCTGATCATGTGCCATTCAGTTTGAGAGTGTAGTTACCGATCCTTCCACGAAGAGCAATACTGCATTTGCATTCCTTGCTGAGGCGGCCCGGTTCAAAGACAGGGAAGAAGGTGATGCGCTGGTGTCACAGTGCACCACGGATTCCTGAACTATTCTGTCTGCCAAATGTACCCCAAAGTCGTATCTGAAAGGCCTCATTTGGAAGCTGTCTGTCGTTATTCAAAGTGCGAGAATTGGCACCAGAGGTCCTGCATCATGTTTTGGGAGCAGTTCGCACGTTAGTGGCTCATTCAATCAGCAACAGCAATGAAAGAAATTGCACTCTCAGAGGAAGCTCTGGACCTGTGCTTTCAAAGCTAGCATTAAGGTGCGCCCCGAGATCTAAGCCATGTTGGAATTTAAACGGAGGAATCGACAAAGAGGCTGCAGAATAACATCGCATCCTTTTGGTTTTCATTAAATCACTGATGAGCAGGAAAATGTAAACGGGGAGAGCGACTGGGAAAGTGAGGCAGTTGCAGCTCTGTTGAAACTCCTTCTTTTTGAGTCACTCAGCAACAAGAGGCGTGAAGGTGACTCAGGCGTGAGAGCTCTTCACATCGAGAACAAAAAGCAATCAAGTGCAGTTAGCACCACTCCCGGAGTGGGGGTGGGGTGAGATAATTAGCTTTTGATTTCAGTTCCTCTGTTCAGAAACTGCCTTTTAAATTGAGGTGAACAGAAACTGCATTTCTAATAAGCACCATGGAATTTAGCAAGATTTTTTGAGTCGCTTCTCGTCGATTCCCACGCAGGTTTCCAACTCAGTTGATGTCGATGTGGCTCATGTCCAGGTGTGAACATCCCTGCAGCCAATTGCATAAAAGGCAAGGAAAGTGGCATCTCGAACTGGCCCCGAGGTCAGAGCATCCTCACAATGTGATCGGTCGTTCTCGGATTGTAATGCTACCTCCGGTGTTAGTGTGGAGAACATTCTTTGGGACTATTATTCTACAAAACAGACACAGTGACTGAAACTATGCTGCACGGTATGATGTGGAACACGGCCTGCTCAGCTTTGTTTATTTTCCCTGTAGTCCGGTGTGTTTCATGTTCCGTGTAAACGTCAAAGTTGTCCTATTTCGAGCAATGGGTGAAATCATTTAGCAAAGTAAGAATCGAAATTGCAGTAATGTCAAGCAGTTCATGGTTATTTGACCAAATCATAAGCGAACATGTATGCTCACGCACTCACAGATACATTTGTAGTTGAAAAGAGTCTGAGAAGATAGCCTCAGCTTACCATTGATTTTTATCCGGATTGATGGGCTATCATTATCTGCTGCGAAATTGATATTGTAGCCGGGCACATCCACGCAGCCGTGCGAGTCCGAGAGGGATCATGGAACCCTTTTCACTTGACTTTCCATCTGTTGTTATGCAGGAGCTCAATTGGAAGTGAAAGAAAATGGGGAACAGGCGCAGTTGGTAGTGTGGCCGAGCGGTCTAAGGCGCTGGATTTAGGTTCCAGTCTCGACAGGGGCGTGGGTTCGAATCCCACCACTGCCATTGCTGCTGATCGACTGCAACGGTGCAGCATTGTTGAAATGCTGTTGCCACCACTGATGTTGTTTCGTTCAGAACAAAATTCGATTTGTTTCCCCGGGAATTAACTGTCGAGTGGGAAAGTGCCAAATTTCCTCTGCTGTCATGATCGTGTTCGTCTCCCGCGTGGAAAATTGCAAACATCTCTACTGTTGCTTTACGTTCCAAGCATGTTGAGATTTTACTGGAACCGAATGGTGACTGCTATTTCATCGCTGTTGTGAAACAAAGTCCTGCGGTGAGTCGATTCATCGTTATTTGGCTTTCTGGCGAGTGGGAAAATCGTTCCGATGAATTTTGATGTCATATGCTATTGAATTTCTCCAATTTCCTTCGTTTCTGTCCCGGAGACCCCTGAAGGGAAAGGTAATCTAATCGAGACTGTGATTGGTGAAATTCACTTTTTGTGGCCCATTCTTATTATGTTCTTTCTTTCTCTCTTTTCAGCATTGTCTGTGATATGGTGGTGCACTGAGGCTCAAGTATCATTGAAAAGTAATTTGGAATTGCCCTGTTGTTAGTTGTGAGATTACTTTACGGCTCATGCCCTCGGAGTGTCTCACATTTAGCATTCATGCTCACTGTATCTGAAAATGCATTTGGTTTGCCAGTTTTGTTTGTGTTGCGTGCCAAATGTTTTCTGTTTTGCGATTCGTTCAATACATTACGAATTAACAGGCTTTCTGAGGTAATTTCCAGCTGCAAAAACTCCTCAACTGAGAATCTGGGAAAATTTCACAGAGTATGGTCAGTCGCAGCAAAAGTAAGGAAGTCCTTCGTTTCTGCAGTGTTTCACAATACTACCTTTCCAGTGAGCAGTCGAACAGACTAAATGATTGTGCCACAGACTGCGACGGCCAGCTCGGCTAAAAAGTTATCCTTTTAAAGCCGGTGTAAGCAACACAACGTTATTGGGCTACACCGCGTGAAAACAGATACTTCGGTGTATCTCGTCCATGCATACCACACAGCCAAAATTAAACAACTCCCATGAAACAACGAGCATTGGAAACAGAAAGGTGAAAGGTAGAACGTCTTCAACTTTCAGTGTCGGATACCACTGAGCTGCAGCAGGGGCGGCTGTGGGCTTGTTTCTGTAGCATAGTGATCAGCACGTTCACCTTCCGCAAGATAGGTTCCCGCGGTCGAAACTGTTTTGTTCTTCATCTGCAGCCTTTTACATGGACAAGAACGGAGCTTTCCTGCTTGCTTTCCATCTGCAAACCTGCCTTCGAATTTGCTTGAACAAATCTGCTCTCGTAGTGAAATGCAATGCATTTCCATTTGATTACTGTGCAGAGCATTGTAAAGATATTCTACAAACTGCTTCTGATCATGTGCCATTCAGTTTGAGAGTGTAGTTACCGATCCTTCCACGAAGAGCAATACTGCATTTGCATTCCTTGCTGAGGCGGCCCGGTTCAAAGACAGGGAAGAAGGTGATGCGCTGGTGTCACAGTGCACCACGGATTCCTGAACTATTCTGTCTGCCAAATGTACCCCAAAGTCGTATCTGAAAGGCCTCATTTGGAAGCTGTCTGTCGTTATTCAAAGTGCGAGAATTGGCACCAGAGGTCCTGCATCATGTTTTGGAGCAGTTCGCACGTTAGTGGCTCATTCAATCAGCAACAGCAATGAAAGAAATTGCACTCTCAGAGGAAGCTCTGGACCTGTGCTTTCAAAGCTAGCATTAAGGTGCGCCCGAGATCTAAGCCATGTTGGAATTTAAACGGAGGAATCGACAAAGAGGCTGCAGAATAACATCGCATCCTTTTGGTTTTCATTAAATCACTGATGAGCAGGAAAATGTAAACGGGGAGAGCGACTGGAAAGTGAGGCAGTTGCAGCTCTGTTGAAACTCCTTCTTTTTGAGTCACTCAGCAACAAGAGGCGTGAAGGTGACTCAGGCGTGAGAGCTCTTCACATCGAGAACAAAAAGCAATCAAGTGCAGTTAGCACCACTCCCGGAGTGGGGGTGGGGTGAGATAATTAGCTTTTGATTTCAGTTCCTCTGTTCAGAAACTGCCTTTTAAATTGAGGTGAACAGAAACTGCATTTCTAATAAGCACCATGGAATTTAGCAAGATTTTTTGAGTCGCTTCTCGTCGATTCCCACGCAGGTTTCCAACTCAGTTGATGTCGATGTGGCTCATGTCCAGGTGTGAACATCCCTGCAGCCAATTGCATAAAAGGCAAGGAAAGTGGCATCTCGAACTGGCCCCGAGGTCAGAGCATCCTCACAATGTGATCGGTCGTTCTCGGATTGTAATGCTACCTCCGGTGTTAGTGTGGAGAACATTCTTTGGGACTATTATTCTACAAAACAGACACAGTGACTGAAACTATGCTGCACGGTATGATGTGGAACACGGCCTGCTCAGCTTTGTTTATTTTCCCTGTAGTCCGGTGTGTTTCATGTTCCGTGTAAACGTCAAAGTTGTCCTATTTCGAGCAATGGGTGAAATCATTTAGCAAAGTAAGAATCGAAATTGCAGTAATGTCAAGCAGTTCATGGTTATTTGACCAAATCATAAGCGAACATGTATGCTCACGCACTCACAGATACATTTGTAGTTGAAAAGAGTCTGAGAAGATAGCCTCAGCTTACCATTGATTTTTATCCGGATTGATGGGCTATCATTATCTGCTGCGAAATTGATATTGTAGCCGGGCACATCCACGCAGCCGTGCGAGTCCGAGAGGGATCATGGAACCCTTTTCACTTGACTTTCCATCTGTTGTTATGCAGGAGCTCAATTGGAAGTGAAAGAAAATGGGGAACAGGCGCAGTTGGTAGTGTGGCCGAGCGGTCTAAGGCGCTGGATTTAGGTTCCAGTCTCGACAGGGGCGTGGTTCGAATCCCACCACTGCCATTGCTGCTGATCGACTGCAACGGTGCAGCATTGTTGAAATGCTGTTGCCACCACTGATGTTGTTTCGTTCAGAACAAAATTCGATTTGTTTCCCCCGGGAATTAACTGTCGAGTGGGAAAGTGCCAAATTTCCTCTGCTGTCATGATCGTGTTCGTCTCCCGCGTGGAAAATTGCAAACATCTCTACTGTTGCTTTACGTTCCAAGCATGTTGAGATTTTACTGGAACCGAATGGTGACTGCTATTTCATCGCTGTTGTGAAACAAAGTCCTGCGGTGAGTCGATTCATCGTTATTTGGCTTTCTGGCGAGTGGGAAAA
The DNA here is from genome assembly GCF_020745735.1 of Hemiscyllium ocellatum. NCBI lineage: Eukaryota > Metazoa > Chordata > Chondrichthyes > Orectolobiformes > Hemiscylliidae > Hemiscyllium > Hemiscyllium ocellatum. The sequence continues at coordinate 52,952 of NW_026868098.1, read as the reverse complement.
TCGTTCCGATGAATTTTGATGTCATATGCTATTGAATTTCTCCAATTTCCTTCGTTTCTGTCCCGGAGACCCCTGAAGGGAAAGGTAATCTAATCGAGACTGTGATTGGTGAAATTCACTTTTTGTGGCCCATTCTTATTATGTTCTTCTTTCTCTCTTTTCAGCATTGTCTGTGATATGGTGGTGCACTGAGGCTCAAGTATCATTGAAAAGTAATTTGGAATTGCCCTGTTGTTAGTTGTGAGATTACTTTACGGCTCATGCCCTCGGAGTGTCTCACATTTAGCATTCATGCTCACTGTATCTGAAAATGCATTTGGTTTGCCAGTTTTGTTTGTGTTGCGTGCCAAATGTTTTCTGTTTTGCGATTCGTTCAATACATTACGAATTAACAGGCTTTCTGAGGTAATTTCCAGCTGCAAAAACTCCTCAACTGAGAATCTGGGAAAATTTCACAGAGTATGGTCAGTCGCAGCAAAAGTAAGGAAGTCCTTCGTTTCTGCAGTGTTTCACAATACTACCTTTCCAGTGAGCAGTCGAACAGACTAAATGATTGTGCCACAGACTGCGACGGCCAGCTCGGCTAAAAAGTTATCCTTTTAAAGCCGGTGTAAGCAACACAACGTTATTGGGCTACACCGCGTGAAAACAGATACTTCGGTGTATCTCGTCCATGCATACCACACAGCCAAAATTAAACAACTCCCATGAAACAACGAGCATTTGGAAACAGAAAGGTGAAAGGTAGAACGTCTTCAACTTTCAGTGTCGGATACCACTGAGCTGCAGCAGGGGCGGCTGTGGGCTTGTTTCTGTAGCATAGTGATCAGCACGTTCACCTTCCGCAAGATAGGTTCCCGCGGTCGAAACTGTTTTGTTCTTCATCTGCAGCCTTTTACATGGACAAGAACGGAGCTTTCCTGCTTGCTTTCCCATCTGCAAACCTGCCTTCGAATTTGCTTGAACAAATCTGCTCTCGTAGTGAAATGCAATGCATTTCCATTTGATTACTGTGCAGAGCATTGTAAAGATATTCTACAAACTGCTTCTGATCATGTGCCATTCAGTTTGAGAGTGTAGTTACCGATCCTTCCACGAAGAGCAATACTGCATTTGCATTCCTTGCTGAGGCGGCCCGGTTCAAAGACAGGGAAGAAGGTGATGCGCTGGTGTCACAGTGCACCACGGATTCCTGAACTATTCTGTCTGCCAAATGTACCCCAAAGTCGTATCTGAAAGGCCTCATTTGGAAGCTGTCTGTCGTTATTCAAAGTGCGAGAATTGGCACCAGAGGTCCTGCATCATGTTTTGGAGCAGTTCGCACGTTAGTGGCTCATTCAATCAGCAACAGCAATGAAAGAAATTGCACTCTCAGAGGAAGCTCTGGACCTGTGCTTTCAAAGCTAGCATTAAGGTGCGCCCCGAGATCTAAGCCATGTTGGAATTTAAACGGAGGAATCGACAAAGAGGCTGCAGAATAACATCGCATCCTTTTGGTTTCATTAAATCACTGATGAGCAGGAAAATGTAAACGGGGAGAGCGACTGGGAAAGTGAGGCAGTTGCAGCTCTGTTGAAACTCCTTCTTTTTGAGTCACTCAGCAACAAGAGGCGTGAAGGTGACTCAGGCGTGAGAGCTCTTCACATCGAGAACAAAAAGCAATCAAGTGCAGTTAGCACCACTCCCGGAGTGGGGGTGGGGTGAGATAATTAGCTTTTGATTTCAGTTCCTCTGTTCAGAAACTGCCTTTTAAATTGAGGTGAACAGAAACTGCATTTCTAATAAGCACCATGGAATTTAGCAAGATTTTTTGAGTCGCTTCTCGTCGATTCCCACGCAGGTTTCCAACTCAGTTGATGTCGATGTGGCTCATGTCCAGGTGTGAACATCCCTGCAGCCAATTGCATAAAAGGCAAGGAAAGTGGCATCTCGAACTGGCCCCGAGGTCAGAGCATCCTCACAATGTGATCGGTCGTTCTCTGATTGTAATGCTACCTCCGGTGTTAGTGTGGAGAACATTCTTTGGGACTATTATTCTACAAAACAGACACAGTGACTGAAACTATGCTGCACGGTATGATGTGGAACACGGCCTGCTCAGCTTTGTTTATTTTCCCTGTAGTCCGGTGTGTTTCATGTTCCGTGTAAACGTCAAAGTTGTCCTATTTCGAGCAATGGGTGAAATCATTTAGCAAAGTAAGAATCGAAATTGCAGTAATGTCAAGCAGTTCATGGTTATTTGACCAAATCATAAGCGAACATGTATGCTCACGCACTCACAGATACATTTGTAGTTGAAAAGAGTCTGAGAAGATAGCCTCAGCTTACCATTGATTTTTATCCGGATTGATGGGCTATCATTATCTGCTGCGAAATTGATATTGTAGCCGGGCACATCCACGCAGCCGTGCGAGTCCGAGAGGGATCATGGAACCCTTTTCACTTGACTTTCCATCTGTTGTTATGCAGGAGCTCAATTGGAAGTGAAAGAAAATGGGGAACAGGCGCAGTTGGTAGTGTGGCCGAGCGGTCTAAGGCGCTGGATTTAGGTTCCAGTCTCGACAGGGGCGTGGGTTCGAATCCCACCACTGCCATTGCTGCTGATCGACTGCAACGGTGCAGCATTGTTGAAATGCTGTTGCCACCACTGATGTTGTTTCGTTCAGAACAAAATTCGATTTGTTTCCCCGGGAATTAACTGTCGAGTGGGAAAGTGCCAAATTTCCTCTGCTGTCATGATCGTGTTCGTCTCCCGCGTGGAAAATTGCAAACATCTCTACTGTTGCTTTACGTTCCAAGCATGTTGAGATTTTACTGGAACCGAATGGTGACTGCTATTTCATCGCTGTTGTGAAACAAAGTCCTGCGGTGAGTCGATTCATCGTTATTTGGCTTTCTGGCGAGTGGAAAATCGTTCCGATGAATTTTGATGTCATATGCTATTGAATTTCTCCAATTTCCTTCGTTTCTGTCCCGGAGACCCCTGAAGGGAAAGGTAATCTAATCGAGACTGTGATTGGTGAAATTCACTTTTTGTGGCCCATTCTTATTATGTTCTTTCTTTCTCTCTTTTCAGCATTGTCTGTGATATGGTGGTGCACTGAGGCTCAAGTATCATTGAAAAGTAATTTGGAATTGCCCTGTTGTTAGTTGTGAGATTACTTTACGGCTCATGCCCTCGGAGTGTCTCACATTTAGCATTCATGCTCACTGTATCTGAAAATGCATTTGGTTTGCCAGTTTTGTTTGTGTTGCGTGCCAAATGTTTTCTGTTTTGCGATTCGTTCAATACATTACGAATTAACAGGCTTTCTGAGGTAATTTCCAGCTGCAAAAACTCCTCAACTGAGAATCTGGGAAAATTTCACAGAGTATGGTCAGTCGCAGCAAAAGTAAGGAAGTCCTTCGTTTCTGCAGTGTTTCACAATACTACCTTTCCAGTGAGCAGTCGAACAGACTAAATGATTGTGCCACAGACTGCGACGGCCAGCTCGGCTAAAAAGTTATCCTTTTAAAGCCGGTGTAAGCAACACAACGTTATTGGGCTACACCGCGTGAAAACAGATACTTCGGTGTATCTCGTCCATGCATACCACACAGCCAAAATTAAACAACTCCCATGAAACAACGAGCATTTGGAAACAGAAAGGTGAAAGGTAGAACGTCTTCAACTTTCAGTGTCGGATACCACTGAGCTGCAGCAGGGGCGGCTGTGGGCTTGTTTCTGTAGCATAGTGATCAGCACGTTCACCTTCCGCAAGATAGGTTCCCGCGGTCGAAACTGTTTTGTTCTTCATCTGCAGCCTTTTACATGGACAAGAACGGAGCTTTCCTGCTTGCTTTCCCATCTGCAAACCTGCCTTCGAATTTGCTTGAACAAATCTGCTCTCGTAGTGAAATGCAATGCATTTCCATTTGATTACTGTGCAGAGCATTGTAAAGATATTCTACAAACTGCTTCTGATCATGTGCCATTCAGTTTGAGAGTGTAGTTACCGATCCTTCCACGAAGAGCAATACTGCATTTGCATTCCTTGCTGAGGCGGCCCGGTTCAAAGACAGGGAAGAAGGTGATGCGCTGGTGTCACAGTGCACCACGGATTCCTGAACTATTCTGTCTGCCAAATGTACCCCAAAGTCGTATCTGAAAGGCCTCATTTGGAAGCTGTCTGTCGTTATTCAAAGTGCGAGAATTGGCACCAGAGGTCCTGCATCATGTTTTGGAGCAGTTCGCACGTTAGTGGCTCATTCAATCAGCAACAGCAATGAAAGAAATTGCACTCTCAGAGGAAGCTCTGGACCTGTGCTTTCAAAGCTAGCATTAAGGTGCGCCCCGAGATCTAAGCCATGTTGGAATTTAAACGGAGGAATCGACAAAGAGGCTGCAGAATAACATCGCATCCTTTTGGTTTTCATTAAATCACTGATGAGCAGGAAAATGTAAACGGGGGAGAGCGACTGGGAAAGTGAGGCAGTTGCAGCTCTGTTGAAACTCCTTCTTTTTGAGTCACTCAGCAACAAGAGGCGTGAAGGTGACTCAGGCGTGAGAGCTCTTCACATCGAGAACAAAAAGCAATCAAGTGCAGTTAGCACCACTCCCGGAGTGGGGGTGGGGTGAGATAATTAGCTTTTGATTTCAGTTCCTCTGTTCAGAAACTGCCTTTTAAATTGAGGTGAACAGAAACTGCATTTCTAATAAGCACCATGGAATTTAGCAAGATTTTTTGAGTCGCTTCTCGTCGATTCCCACGCAGGTTTCCAACTCAGTTGATGTCGATGTGGCTCATGTCCAGGTGTGAACATCCCTGCAGCCAATTGCATAAAAGGCAAGGAAAGTGGCATCTCGAACTGGCCCCGAGGTCAGAGCATCCTCACAATGTGATCGGTCGTTCTCGGATTGTAATGCTACCTCCGGTGTTAGTGTGGAGAACATTCTTTGGGACTATTATTCTACAAAACAGACACAGTGACTGAAACTATGCTGCACGGTATGATGTGGAACACGGCCTGCTCAGCTTTGTTTATTTTCCCTGTAGTCCGGTGTGTTTCATGTTCCGTGTAAACGTCAAAGTTGTCCTATTTCGAGCAATGGGTGAAATCATTTAGCAAAGTAAGAATCGAAATTGCAGTAATGTCAAGCAGTTCATGGTTATTTGACCAAATCATAAGCGAACATGTATGCTCACGCACGCACAGATACATTTGTAGTTGAAAAGAGTCTGAGAAGATAGCCTCAGCTTACCATTGATTTTTATCCGGATTGATGGGCTATCATTATCTGCTGCGAAATTGATATTGTAGCCGGGCACATCCACGCAGCCGTGCGAGTCCGAGAGGGATCATGGAACCCTTTTCACTTGACTTTCCATCTGTTGTTATGCAGGAGCTCAATTGGAAGTGAAAGAAAATGGGGAACAGGCGCAGTTGGTAGTGTGGCCGAGCGGTCTAAGGCGCTGGATTTAGGTTCCAGTCTCGACAGGGGCGTTGGTTCGAATCCCACCACTGCCATTGCTGCTGATCGACTGCAACGGTGCAGCATTGTTGAAATGCTGTTGCCACCACTGATGTTGTTTCGTTCAGAACAAAATTCGATTTGTTTCCCCGGGAATTAACTGTCGAGTGGGAAAGTGCCAAATTTCCTCTGCTGTCATGATCGTGTTCGTCTCCCGCGTGGAAAATTGCAAACATCTCTACTGTTGCTTTACGTTCCAAGCATGTTGAGATTTTACTGGAACCGAATGGTGACTGCTATTTCATCGCTGTTGTGAAACAAAGTCCTGCGGTGAGTCGATTCATCGTTATTTGGCTTTCTGGCGAGTGGGAAAATCGTTCCGATGAATTTTGATGTCATATGCTATTGAATTTCTCCAATTTCCTTCGTTTCTGTCCCGGAGACCCCTGAAGGGAAAGGTAATCTAATCGAGACTGTGATTGGTGAAATTCACTTTTTGTGGCCCATTCTTATTATGTTCTTTCTTTCTCTCTTTTCAGCATTGTCTGTGATATGGTGGTGCACTGAGGCTCAAGTATCATTGAAAAGTAATTTGGAATTGCCCTGTTGTTAGTTGTGAGATTACTTTACGGCTCATGCCCTCGGAGTGTCTCACATTTAGCATTCATGCTCACTGTATCTGAAAATGCATTTGGTTTGCCAGTTTTGTTTGTGTTGCGTGCCAAATGTTTTCTGTTTTGCGATTCGTTCAATACATTACGAATTAACAGGCTTTCTGAGGTAATTTCCAGCTGCAAAAACTCCTCAACTGAGAATCTGGGAAAATTTCACAGAGTATGGTCAGTCGCAGCAAAAGTAAGGAAGTCCTTCGTTTCTGCAGTGTTTCACAATACTACCTTTCCAGTGAGCAGTCGAACAGACTAAATGATTGTGCCACAGACTGCGACGGCCAGCTCGGCTAAAAAGTTATCCTTTTAAAGCCGGTGTAAGCAACACAACGTTATTGGGCTACACCGCGTGAAAACAGATACTTCGGTGTATCTCGTCCATGCATACCACACAGCCAAAATTAAACAACTCCATGAAACAACGAGCATTTGGAAACAGAAAGGTGAAAGGTAGAACGTCTTCAACTTTCAGTGTCGGATACCACTGAGCTGCAGCAGGGGCGGCTGTGGGCTTGTTTCTGTAGCATAGTGATCAGCACGTTCACCTTCCGCAAGATAGGTTCCCGCGGTCGAAACTGTTTTGTTCTTCATCTGCAGCCTTTTACATGGACAAGAACGGAGCTTTCCTGCTTGCTTTCCCATCTGCAAACCTGCCTTCGAATTTGCTTGAACAAATCTGCTCTCGTAGTGAAATGCAATGCATTTCCATTTGATTACTGTGCAGAGCATTGTAAAGATATTCTACAAACTGCTTCTGATCATGTGCCATTCAGTTTGAGAGTGTAGTTACCGATCCTTCCACGAAGAGCAATACTGCATTTGCATTCCTTGCTGAGGCGGCCCGGTTCAAAGACAGGGAAGAAGGTGATGCGCTGGTGTCACAGTGCACCACGGATTCCTGAACTATTCTGTCTGCCAAATGTACCCAAAGTCGTATCTGAAAGGCCTCATTTGGAAGCTGTCTGTCGTTATTCAAAGTGCGAGAATTGGCACCAGAGGTCCTGCATCATGTTTTGGAGCAGTTCGCACGTTAGTGGCTCATTCAATCAGCAACAGCAATGAAAGAAATTGCACTCTCAGAGGAAGCTCTGGACCTGTGCTTTCAAAGCTAGCATTAAGGTGCGCCCCGAGATCTAAGCCATGTTGGAATTTAAACGGAGGAATCGACAAAGAGGCTGCAGAATAACATCGCATCCTTTTGGTTTTCATTAAATCACTGATGAGCAGGAAAATGTAAACGGGGAGAGCGACTGGGAAAGTGAGGCAGTTGCAGCTCTGTTGAAACTCCTTCTTTTTGAGTCACTCAGCAACAAGAGGCGTGAAGGTGACTCAGGCGTGAGAGCTCTTCACATCGAGAACAAAAAGCAATCAAGTGCAGTTAGCACCACTCCCGGAGTGGGGGTGGGGTGAGATAATTAGCTTTTGATTTCAGTTCCTCTGTTCAGAAACTGCCTTTTAATTGAGGTGAACAGAAACTGCATTTCTAATAAGCACCATGGAATTTAGCAAGATTTTTTGAGTCGCTTCTCGTCGATTCCCACGCAGGTTTCCAACTCAGTTGATGTCGATGTGGCTCATGTCCAGGTGTGAACATCCCTGCAGCCAATTGCATAAAAGGCAAGGAAAGTGGCATCTCGAACTGGCCCCGAGGTCAGAGCATCCTCACAATGTGATCGGTCGTTCTCGGATTGTAATGCTACCTCCGGTGTTAGTGTGGAGAACATTCTTTGGGACTATTATTCTACAAAACAGACACAGTGACTGAAACTATGCTGCACGGTATGATGTGGAACACGGCCTGCTCAGCTTTGTTTATTTTCCCTGTAGTCCGGTGTGTTTCATGTTCCGTGTAAACGTCAAAGTTGTCCTATTTCGAGCAATGGGTGAAATCATTTAGCAAAGTAAGAATCGAAATTGCAGTAATGTCAAGCAGTTCATGGTTATTTGACCAAATCATAAGCGAACATGTATGCTCACGCACTCACAGATACATTTGTAGTTGAAAAGAGTCTGAGAAGATAGCCTCAGCTTACCATTGATTTTTATCCGGATTGATGGGCTATCATTATCTGCTGCGAAATTGATATTGTAGCCGGGCACATCCACGCAGCCGTGCGAGTCCGAGAGGGATCAAGGAACCCTTTTCACTTGACTTTCCATCTGTTGTTATGCAGGAGCTCAATTGGAAGTGAAAGAAAATGGGGAACAGGCGCAGTTGGTAGTGTGGCCGAGCGGTCTAAGGCGCTGGATTTAGGTTCCAGTCTCGACAGGGGCGTGGGTTCGAATCCCACCACTGCCATTGCTGCTGATCGACTGCAACGGTGCAGCTTGTTGAAATGCTGTTGCCACCACTGATGTTGTTTCGTTCAGAACAAAATTCGATTTGTTTCCCCGGGAATTAACTGTCGAGTGGGAAAGTGCCAAATTTCCTCTGCTGTCATGATCGTGTTCGTCTCCCGCGTGGAAAATTGCAAACATCTCTACTGTTGCTTTACGTTCCAAGCATGTTGAGATTTTACTGGAACCGAATGGTGACTGCTATTTCATCGCTGTTGTGAAACAAAGTCCTGCGGTGAGTCGATTCATCGTTATTTGGCTTTCTGGCGAGTGGGAAAATCGTTCCGATGAATTTTGATGTCATATGCTATTGAATTTCTCCAATTTCCTTCGTTTCTGTCCGGAGACCCCTGAAGGGAAAGGTAATCTAATCGAGACTGTGATTGGTGAAATTCACTTTTTGTGGCCCATTCTTATTATGTTCTTTCTTTCTCTCTTTTCAGCATTGTCTGTGATATGGTGGTGCACTGAGGCTCAAGTATCATTGAAAAGTAATTGGAATTGCCCTGTTGTTAGTTGTGAGATTACTTTACGGCTCATGCCCTCGGAGTGTCTCACATTTAGCATTCATGCTCACTGTATCTGAAAATGCATTTGGTTTGCCAGTTTTGTTTGTGTTGCGTGCCAAATGTTTTCTGTTTTGCGATTCGTTCAATACATTACGAATTAACAGGCTTTCTGAGGTAATTTCCAGCTGCAAAAACTCCTCAACTGAGAATCTGGGAAAATTTCACAGAGTATGGTCAGTCGCAGCAAAAGTAAGGAAGTCCTTCGTTTCTGCAGTGTTTCACAATACTACCTTTCCAGTGAGCAGTCGAACAGACTAAATGATTGTGCCACAGACTGCGACGGCCAGCTCGGCTAAAAAGTTATCCTTTTAAAGCCGGTGTAAGCAACACAACGTTATTGGGCTACACCGCGTGAAAACAGATACTTCGGTGTATCTCGTCCATGCATACCACACAGCCAAAATTAAACAACTCCCATGAAACAACGAGCATTTGGAAACAGAAAGGTGAAAGGTAGAACGTCTTCAACTTTCAGTGTCGGATACCACTGAGCTGCAGCAGGGGCGGCTGTGGGCTTGTTTCTGTAGCATAGTGATCAGCACGTTCACCTTCCGCAAGATAGGTTCCCGCGGTCGAAACTGTTTTGTTCTTCATCTGCAGCCTTTTACATGGACAAGAACGGAGCTTTCCTGCTTGCTTTCCCATCTGCAAACCTGCCTTCGAATTTGCTTGAACAAATCTGCTCTCGTAGTGAAATGCAATGCATTTCCATTTGATTACTGTGCAGAGCATTGTAAAGATATTCTACAAACTGCTTCTGATCATGTGCCATTCAGTTTGAGAGTGTAGTTACCGATCCTTCCACGAAGAGCAATACTGCATTTGCATTCCTTGCTGAGGCGGCCCGGTTCAAAGACAGGGAAGAAGGTGATGCGCTGGTGTCACAGTGCACCACGGATTCCTGAACTATTCTGTCTGCCAAATGTACCCCAAAGTCGTATCTGAAAGGCCTCATTTGGAAGCTGTCTGTCGTTATTCAAAGTGCGAGAATTGGCACCAGAGGTCCTGCATCATGTTTTGGAGCAGTTCGCACGTTAGTGGCTCATTCAATCAGCAACAGCAATGAAAGAAATTGCACTCTCAGAGGAAGCTCTGGACCTGTGCTTTCAAAGCTAGCATTAAGGTGCGCCCCGAGATCTAAGCCATGTTGGAATTTTAACGGAGGAATCGACAAAGAGGCTGCAGAATAACATCGCATCCTTTTGGTTTTCATTAAATCACTGATGAGCAGGAAAATGTAAACGGGGAGAGCGACTGGGAAAGTGAGGCAGTTGCAGCTCTGTTGAAACTCCTTCTTTTTGAGTCACTCAGCAACAAGAGGCGTGAAGGTGACTCAGGCGTGAGAGCTCTTCACATCGAGAACAAAAAGCAATCAAGTGCAGTTAGCACCACTCCCGGAGTGGGGGTGGGGTGAGATAATTAGCTTTTGATTTCAGTTCCTCTGTTCAGAAACTGCCTTTTAAATTGAGGTGAACAGAAACTGCATTTCTAATAAGCACCATGGAATTTAGCAAGATTTTTTGAGTCGCTTCTCGTCGATTCCCACGCAGGTTTCCAACTCAGTTGATGTCGATGTGGCTCATGTCCAGGTGTGAACATCCCTGCAGCCAATTGCATAAAAGGCAAGGAAAGTGGCATCTCGAACTGGCCCCGAGGTCAGAGCATCCTCACAATGTGATCGGTCGTTCTCGGATTGTAATGCTACCTCCGGTGTTAGTGTGGAGAACATTCTTTGGGACTATTATTCTACAAAACAGACACAGTGACTGAAACTATGCTGCACGGTATGATGTGGAACACGGCCTGCTCAGCTTTGTTTATTTTCCCTGTAGTCCGGTGTGTTTCATGTTCCGTGTAAACGTCAAAGTTGTCCTATTTCGAGCAATGGGTGAAATCATTTAGCAAAGTAAGAATCGAAATTGCAGTAATGTCAAGCAGTTCATGGTTATTTGACCAAATCATAAGCGAACATGTATGCTCACGCACTCACAGATACATTTGTAGTTGAAAAGAGTCTGAGAAGATAGCCTCAGCTTACCATTGATTTTTATCCGGATTGATGGGCTATCATTATCTGCTGCGAAATTGATATTGTAGCGGGCACATCCACGCAGCCGTGCGAGTCCGAGAGGGATCATGGAACCCTTTTCACTTGACTTTCCATCTGTTGTTATGCAGGAGCTCAATTGGAAGTGAAAGAAAATGGGGAACTGGCGCAGTTGGTAGTGTGGCCGAGCGGTCTAAGGCGCTGGATTTAGGTTCCAGTCTCGACAGGGGCGTGGGTTCGAATCCCACCACTGCCATTGCTGCTGATCGACTGCAACGGTGCAGCATTGTTGAAATGCTGTTGCCACCACTGATGTTGTTTCGTTCAGAACAAAATTCGATTTGTTTCCCCGGGAATTAACTGTCGAGTGGGAAAGTGCCAAATTTCCTCTGCTGTCATGATCGTGTTCGTCTCCCGCGTGGAAAATTGCAAACATCTCTACTGTTGCTTTACGTTCCAAGCATGTTGAGATTTTACTGGAACCGAATGGTGACTGCTATTTCATCGCTGTTGTGAAACAAAGTCCTGCGGTGAGTCGATTCATCGTTATTTGGCTTTCTGGCGAGTGGGAAAATCGTTCCGATGAATTTTGATGTCATATGCTATTGAATTTCTCCAATTTCCTTCGTTTCTGTCCCGGAGACCCCTGAAGGGAAAGGTAATCTAATCGAGACTGTGATTGGTGAAATTCACTTTTTGTGGCCCATTCTTATTATGTTCTTTCTTTCTCTCTTTTCAGCATTGTCTGTGATATGGTGGTGCACTGAGGCTCAAGTATCATTGAAAAGTAATTTGGAATTGCCCTGTTGTTAGTTGTGAGATTACTTTACGGCTCATGCCCTCGGAGTGTCTCACATTTAGCATTCATGCTCACTGTATCTGAAAATGCATTTGGTTTGCCAGTTTTGTTTGTGTTGCGTGCCAAATGTTTTCTGTTTTGCGATTCGTTCAATACATTACGAATTAACAGGCTTTCTGAGGTAATTTCCAGCTGCAAAAACTCCTCAACTGAGAATCTGGGAAAATTTCACAGAGTATGGTCAGTCGCAGCAAAAGTAAGGAAGTCCTTCGTTTCTGCAGTGTTTCACAATACTACCTTTCCAGTGAGCAGTCGAACAGACTAAATGATTGTGCCACAGACTGCGACGGCCAGCTCGGCTAAAAAGTTATCCTTTTAAAGCCGGTGTAAGCAACACAACGTTATTGGGCTACACCGCGTGAAAACAGATACTTCGGTGTATCTCGTCCATGCATACCACACAGCCAAAATTAAACAACTCCCATGAAACAACGAGCATTTGGAAACAGAAAGGTGAAAGGTAGAACGTCTTCAACTTTCAGTGTCGGATACCACTGAGCTGCAGCAGGGGCGGCTGTGGGCTTGTTTCTGTAGCATAGTGATCAGCACGTTCACCTTCCGCAAGATAGGTTCCCGCGGTCGAAACTGTTTTGTTCTTCATCTGCAGCCTTTTACATGGACAAGAACGGAGCTTTCCTGCTTGCTTTCCCATCTGCAAACCTGCCTTCGAATTTGCTTGAACAAATCTGCTCTCGTAGTGAAATGCAATGCATTTCCATTTGATTACTGTGCAGAGCATTGTAAAGATATTCTACAAACTGCTTCTGATCATGTGCCATTCAGTTGAGAGTGTAGTTACCGATCCTTCCACGAAGAGCAATACTGCATTTGCATTCCTTGCTGAGGCGGCCCGGTTCAAAGACAGGGAAGAAGGTGATGCGCTGGTGTCACAGTGCACCACGGATTCCTGAACTATTCTGTCTGCCAAATGTACCCCAAAGTCGTATCTGAAAGGCCTCATTTGGAAGCTGTCTGTCGTTATTCAAAGTGCGAGAATTGGCACCAGAGGTCCTGCATCATGTTTTGGAGCAGTTCGCACGTTAGTGGCTCATTCAATCAGCAACAGCAATGAAAGAATTGCACTCTCAGAGGAAGCTCTGGACCTGTGCTTTCAAAGCTAGCATTAAGGTGCGCCCGAGATCTAAGCCATGTTGGAATTTAAACGGAGGAATCGACAAAGAGGCTGCAGAATAACATCGCATCCTTTTGGTTTTCATTAAATCACTGATGAGCAGGAAAATGTAAACGGGAGAGCGACTGGGAAAGTGAGGCAGTTGCAGCTCTGTTGAAACTCCTTCTTTTTGAGTCACTCAGCAACAAGAGGCGTGAAGGTGACTCAGGCGTGAGAGCTCTTCACATCGAGAACAAAAAGCAATCAAGTGCAGTTAGCACCACTCCCGGAGTGGGGGTGGGGTGAGATAATTAGCTTTTGATTTCAGTTCCTCTGTTCAGAAACTGCCTTTTAAATTGAGGTGAACAGAAACTGCATTTCTAATAAGCACCATGGAATTTAGCAAGATTTTTTGAGTCGCTTCTCGTCGATTCCCACGCAGGTTTCCAACTCAGTTGATGTCGATGTGGCTCATGTCAGGTGTGAACATCCCTGCAGCCAATTGCATAAAAGGCAAGGAAAGTGGCATCTCGAACTGGCCCCGAGGTCAGAGCATCCTCACAATGTGATCGGTCGTTCTCGGATTGTAATGCTACCTCCGGTGTTAGTGTGGAGAACATTCTTTGGGACTATTATTCTACAAAACAGACACAGTGACTGAAACTATGCTGCACGGTATGATGTGGAACACGGCCTGCTCAGCTTTGTTTATTTTCCCTGTAGTCCGGTGTGTTTCATGTTCCGTGTAAACGTCAAAGTTGTCCTATTTCGAGCAATGGGTGAAATCATTTAGCAAAGTAAGAATCGAAATTGCAGTAATGTCAAGCAGTTCATGGTTATTTGACCAAATCATAAGCGAACATGTATGCTCACGCACTCACAGATACATTTGTAGTGAAAAGAGTCTGAGAAGATAGCCTCAGCTTACCATTGATTTTTATCCGGATTGATGGGCTATCATTATCTGCTGCGAAATTGATATTGTAGCCGGGCACATCCACGCAGCCGTGCGAGTCCGAGAGGGATCATGGAACCCTTTTCACTTGACTTTCCATCTGTTGTTATGCAGGAGCTCAATTGGAAGTGAAAGAAAATGGGGAACAGGCGCAGTTGGTAGTGTGGCCGAGCGGTCTAAGGCGCTGGATTTAGGTTCCAGTCTCGACAGGGGCGTGGGTTCGAATCCCACCACTGCCATTGCTGCTGATCGACTGCAACGGTGCAGCATTGTTGAAATGCTGTTGCCACCACTGATGTTGTTTCGTTCAGAACAAAATTCGATTTGTTTCCCGGGAATTAACTGTCGAGTGGGAAAGTGCCAAATTTCCTCTGCTGTCATGATCGTGTTCGTCTCCCGCGTGGAAAATTGCAAACATCTCTACTGTTGCTTTACGTTCCAAGCATGTTGAGATTTTACTGGAACCGAATGGTGACTGCTATTTCATCGCTGTTGTGAAACAAAGTCCTGCGGTGAGTCGATTCATCGTTATTTGGCTTTCTGGCGAGTGGGAAAATCGTTCCGATGAATTTTGATGTCATATGCTATTGAATTTCTCCAATTTCCTTCGTTTCTGTCCCGGAGACCCCTGAAGGGAAAGGTAATCTAATCGAGACTGTGATTGGTGAAATTCACTTTTTGTGGCCCATTCTTATTATGTTCTTTCTTTCTCTCTTTTCAGCATTGTCTGTGATATGGTGGTGCACTGAGGCTCAAGTATCATTGAAAAGTAATTTGGAATTGCCCTGTTGTTAGTTGTGAGATTACTTTACGGCTCATGCCCTCGGAGTGTCTCACATTTAGCATTCATGCTCACTGTATCTGAAAATGCATTTGGTTTGCCAGTTTTGTTTGTGTTGCGTGCCAAATGTTTTCTGTTTTGCGATTCGTTCAATACATTACGAATTAACAGGCTTTCTGAGGTAATTTCCAGCTGCAAAAACTCCTCAACTGAGAATCTGGGAAAATTTCACAGAGTATGGTCAGTCGCAGCAAAAGTAAGGAAGTCCTTCGTTTCTGCAGTGTTTCACAATACTACCTTTCCAGTGAGCAGTCGAACAGACTAAATGATTGTGCCACAGACTGCGACGGCCAGCTCGGCTAAAAAGTTATCCTTTTAAAGCCGGTGTAAGCAACACAACGTTATTGGGCTACACCGCGTGAAAACAGATACTTCGGTGTATCTCGTCCATGCATACCACACAGCCAAAATTAAACAACTCCCATGAAACAACGAGCATTTGGAAACAGAAAGGTGAAAGGTAGAACGTCTTCAACTTTCAGTGTCGGATACCACTGAGCTGCAGCAGGGGCGGCTGTGGGCTTGTTTCTGTAGCATAGTGATCAGCACGTTCACCTTCCGCAAGATAGGTTCCCGCGGTCGAAACTGTTTTGTTCTTCATCTGCAGCCTTTTACATGGACAAGAACGGAGCTTTCCTGCTTGCTTTCCCATCTGCAAACCTGCCTTCGAATTTGCTTGAACAAATCTGCTCTCGTAGTGAAATGCAATGCATTTCCATTTGATTACTGTGCAGAGCATTGTAAAGATATTCTACAAACTGCTTCTGATCATGTGCCATTCAGTTTGAGAGTGTAGTTACCGATCCTTCCACGAAGAGCAATACTGCATTTGCATTCCTTGCTGAGGCGGCCCGGTTCAAAGACAGGGAAGAAGGTGATGCGCTGGTGTCACAGTGCACCACGGATTCCTGAACTATTCTGTCTGCCAAATGTACCCCAAAGTCGTATCTGAAAGGCCTCATTTGGAAGCTGTCTGTCGTTATTCAAAGTGCGAGAATTGGCACCAGAGGTCCTGCATCATGTTTTGGAGCAGTTCGCACGTTAGTGGCTCATTCAATCAGCAACAGCAATGAAAGAAATTGCACTCTCAGAGGAAGCTCTGGACCTGTGCTTTCAAAGCTAGCATTAAGGTGCGCCCCGAGATCTAAGCCATGTTGGAATTTAAACGGAGGAATCGACAAAGAGGCTGCAGAATAACATCGCATCCTTTTGGTTTTCATTAAATCACTGATGAGCAGGAAAATGTAAACGGGGAGAGCGACTGGGAAAGTGAGGCAGTTGCAGCTCTGTTGAAACTCCTTCTTTTTGAGTCACTCAGCAACAAGAGGCGTGAAGGTGACTCAGGCGTGAGAGCTCTTCACATCGAGAACAAAAAGCAATCAAGTGCAGTTAGCACCACTCCCGGAGTGGGGGTGGGGTGAGATAATTAGCTTTTGATTTCAGTTCCTCTGTTCAGAAACTGCCTTTTAAATTGAGGTGAACAGAAACTGCATTTCTAATAAGCACCATGGAATTTAGCAAGATTTTTTGAGTCGCTTCTCGTCGATTCCCACGCAGGTTTCCAACTCAGTTGATGTCGATGTGGCTCATGTCCAGGTGTGAACATCCCTGCAGCCAATTGCATAAAAGGCAAGGAAAGTGGCATCTCGAACTGGCCCCGAGGTCAGAGCATCCTCACAATGTGATCGGTCGTTCTCGGATTGTAATGCTACCTCCGGTGTTAGTGTGGAGAACATTCTTTGGGACTATTATTCTACAAAACAGACACAGTGACTGAAACTATGCTGCACGGTATGATGTGGAACACGGCCTGCTCAGCTTTGTTTATTTCCCTGTAGTCCGGTGTGTTTCATGTTCCGTGTAAACGTCAAAGTTGTCCTATTTCGAGCAATGGGTGAAATCATTTAGCAAAGTAAGAATCGAAATTGCAGTAATGTCAAGCAGTTCATGGTTATTTGACCAAATCATAAGCGAACATGTATGCTCACGCACTCACAGATACATTTGTAGTTGAAAAGAGTCTGAGAAGATAGCCTCAGCTTACCATTGATTTTTATCCGGATTGATGGGCTATCATTATCTGCTGCGAAATTGATATTGTAGCCGGGCACATCCACGCAGCCGTGCGAGTCCGAGAGGGATCATGGAACCCTTTTCACTTGACTTTCCATCTGTTGTTATGCAGGAGCTCAATTGGAAGTGAAAGAAAATGGGGAACTGGCGCAGTTGGTAGTGTGGCCGAGCGGTCTAAGGCGCTGGATTTAGGTTCCAGTCTCGACAGGGGCGTGGGTTCGAATCCCACCACTGCCATTGCTGCTGATCGACTGCAACGGTGCAGCATTGTTGAAATGCTGTTGCCACCACTGATGTTGTTTCGTTCAGAACAAAATTCGATTTGTTTCCCGGGAATTAACTGTCGAGTGGGAAAGTGCCAAATTTCCTCTGCTGTCATGATCGTGTTCGTCTCCCGCGTGGAAAATTGCAAACATCTCTACTGTTGCTTTACGTTCCAAGCATGTTGAGATTTTACTGGAACCGAATGGTGACTGCTATTTCATCGCTGTTGTGAAACAAAGTCCTGCGGTGAGTCGATTCATCGTTATTTGGCTTTCTGGCGAGTGGGAAAATCGTTCCGATGAATTTTGATGTCATATGCTATTGAATTTCTCCAATTTCCTTCGTTTCTGTCCCGGAGACCCCTGAAGGGAAAGGTAATCTAATCGAGACTGTGATTGGTGAAATTCACTTTTTGTGGCCCATTCTTATTATGTTCTTTCTTTCTCTCTTTTCAGCATTGTCTGTGATATGGTGGTGCACTGAGGCTCAAGTATCATTGAAAAGTAATTTGGAATTGCCCTGTTGTTAGTTGTGAGATTACTTTACGGCTCATGCCCTCGGAGTGTCTCACATTTAGCATTCATGCTCACTGTATCTGAAAATGCATTTGGTTTGCCAGTTTTGTTTGTGTTGCGTGCCAAATGTTTTCTGTTTTGCGATTCGTTCAATACATTACGAATTAACAGGCTTTCTGAGGTAATTTCCAGCTGCAAAAACTCCTCAACTGAGAATCTGGGAAAATTTCACAGAGTATGGTCAGTCGCAGCAAAAGTAAGGAAGTCCTTCGTTTCTGCAGTGTTTCACAATACTACCTTTCCAGTGAGCAGTCGAACAGACTAAATGATTGTGCCACAGACTGCGACGGCCAGCTCGGCTAAAAAGTTATCCTTTTAAAGCCGGTGTAAGCAACACAACGTTATTGGGCTACACCGCGTGAAAACAGATACTTCGGTGTATCTCGTCCATGCATACCACACAGCCAAAATTAAACAACTCCCATGAAACAACGAGCATTTGGAAACAGAAAGGTGAAAGGTAGAACGTCTTCAACTTTCAGTGTCGGATACCACTGAGCTGCAGCAGGGGCGGCTGTGGGCTTGTTTCTGTAGCATAGTGATCAGCACGTTCACCTTCCGCAAGATAGGTTCCCGCGGTCGAAACTGTTTTGTTCTTCATCTGCAGCCTTTTACATGGACAAGAACGGAGCTTTCCTGCTTGCTTTCCCATCTGCAAACCTGCCTTCGAATTTGCTTGAACAAATCTGCTCTCGTAGTGAAATGCAATGCATTTCCATTTGATTACTGTGCAGAGCATTGTAAAGATATTCTACAAACTGCTTCTGATCATGTGCCATTCAGTTTGAGAGTGTAGTTACCGATCCTTCCACGAAGAGCAATACTGCATTTGCATTCCTTGCTGAGGCGGCCCGGTTCAAAGACAGGGAAGAAGGTGATGCGCTGGTGTCACAGTGCACCACGGATTCCTGAACTATTCTGTCTGCCAAATGTACCCCAAAGTCGTATCTGAAAGGCCTCATTTGGAAGCTGTCTGTCGTTATTCAAAGTGCGAGAATTGGCACCAGAGGTCCTGCATCATGTTTTGGAGCAGTTCGCACGTTAGTGGCTCATTCAATCAGCAACAGCAATGAAAGAAATTGCACTCTCAGAGGAAGCTCTGGACCTGTGCTTTCAAAGCTAGCATTAAGGTGCGCCCCGAGATCTAAGCCATGTTGGAATTTAAACGGAGGAATCGACAAAGAGGCTGCAGAATAACATCGCATCCTTTTGGTTTTCATTAAATCACTGATGAGCAGGAAAATGTAAACGGGGAGAGCGACTGGGAAAGTGAGGCAGTTGCAGCTCTGTTGAAACTCCTTCTTTTTGAGTCACTCAGCAACAAGAGGCGTGAAGGTGACTCAGGCGTGAGAGCTCTTCACATCGAGAACAAAAAGCAATCAAGTGCAGTTAGCACCACTCCCGGAGTGGGGGTGGGGTGAGATAATTAGCTTTTGATTTCAGTTCCTCTGTTCAGAAACTGCCTTTTAAATTGAGGTGAACAGAAACTGCATTTCTAATAAGCACCATGGAATTTAGCAAGATTTTTTGAGTCGCTTCTCGTCGATTCCCACGCAGGTTTCCAACTCAGTTGATGTCGATGTGGCTCATGTCCAGGTGTGAACATCCCTGCAGCCAATTGCATAAAAGGCAAGGAAAGTGGCATCTCGAACTGGCCCCGAGGTCAGAGCATCCTCACAATGTGATCGGTCGTTCTCGGATTGTAATGCTACCTCCGGTGTTAGTGTGGAGAACATTCTTTGGGACTATTATTCTACAAAACAGACACAGTGACTGAAACTATGCTGCACGGTATGATGTGGAACACGGCCTGCTCAGCTTTGTTTATTTTCCCTGTAGTCCGGTGTGTTTCATGTTCCGTGTAAACGTCAAAGTTGTCCTATTTCGAGCAATGGGTGAAATCATTTAGCAAAGTAAGAATCGAAATTGCAGTAATGTCAAGCAGTTCATGGTTATTTGACCAAATCATAAGCGAACATGTATGCTCACGCACTCACAGATACATTTGTAGTTGAAAAGAGTCTGAGAAGATAGCCTCAGCTTACCATTGATTTTTATCCGGATTGATGGGCTATCATTATCTGCTGCGAAATTGATATTGTAGCCGGGCACATCCACGCAGCCGTGCGAGTCCGAGAGGGATCATGGAACCCTTTTCACTTGACTTTCCATCTGTTGTTATGCAGGAGCTCAATTGGAAGTGAAAGAAAATGGGGAACTGGCGCAGTTGGTAGTGTGGCCGAGCGGTCTAAGGCGCTGGATTTAGGTTCCAGTCTCGACAGGGGCGTGGGTTCGAATCCCACCACTGCCATTGCTGCTGATCGACTGCAACGGTGCAGCATTGTTGAAATGCTGTTGCCACCACTGATGTTGTTTCGTTCAGAACAAAATTCGATTTGTTTCCCGGGAATTAACTGTCGAGTGGGAAAGTGCCAAATTTCCTCTGCTGTCATGATCGTGTTCGTCTCCCGCGTGGAAAATTGCAAACATCTCTACTGTTGCTTTACGTTCCAAGCATGTTGAGATTTTACTGGAACCGAATGGTGACTGCTATTTCATCGCTGTTGTGAAACAAAGTCCTGCGGTGAGTCGATTCATCGTTATTTGGCTTTCTGGCGAGTGGGAAAATCGTTCCGATGAATTTTGATGTCATATGCTATTGAATTTCTCCAATTTCCTTCGTTTCTGTCCCGGAGACCCCTGAAGGGAAAGGTAATCTAATCGAGACTGTGATTGGTGAAATTCACTTTTTGTGGCCCATTCTTATTATGTTCTTTCTTTCTCTCTTTTCAGCATTGTCTGTGATATGGTGGTGCACTGAGGCTCAAGTATCATTGAAAAGTAATTTGGAATTGCCCTGTTGTTAGTTGTGAGATTACTTTACGGCTCATGCCCTCGGAGTGTCTCACATTTAGCATTCATGCTCACTGTATCTGAAAATGCATTTGGTTTGCCAGTTTTGTTTGTGTTGCGTGCCAAATGTTTTCTGTTTTGCGATTCGTTCAATACATTACGAATTAACAGGCTTTCTGAGGTAATTTCCAGCTGCAAAAACTCCTCAACTGAGAATCTGGGAAAATTTCACAGAGTATGGTCAGTCGCAGCAAAAGTAAGGAAGTCCTTCGTTTCTGCAGTGTTTCACAATACTACCTTTCCAGTGAGCAGTCGAACAGACTAAATGATTGTGCCACAGACTGCGACGGCCAGCTCGGCTAAAAAGTTATCCTTTTAAAGCCGGTGTAAGCAACACAACGTTATTGGGCTACACCGCGTGAAAACAGATACTTCGGTGTATCTCGTCCATGCATACCACACAGCCAAAATTAAACAACTCCCATGAAACAACGAGCATTTGGAAACAGAAAGGTGAAAGGTAGAACGTCTTCAACTTTCAGTGTCGGATACCACTGAGCTGCAGCAGGGGCGGCTGTGGGCTTGTTTCTGTAGCATAGTGATCAGCACGTTCACCTTCCGCAAGATAGGTTCCCGCGGTCGAAACTGTTTTGTTCTTCATCTGCAGCCTTTTACATGGACAAGAACGGAGCTTTCCTGCTTGCTTTCCCATCTGCAAACCTGCCTTCGAATTTGCTTGAACAAATCTGCTCTCGTAGTGAAATGCAATGCATTTCCATTTGATTACTGTGCAGAGCATTGTAAAGATATTCTACAAACTGCTTCTGATCATGTGCCATTCAGTTTGAGAGTGTAGTTACCGATCCTTCCACGAAGAGCAATACTGCATTTGCATTCCTTGCTGAGGCGGCCCGGTTCAAAGACAGGGAAGAAGGTGATGCGCTGGTGTCACAGTGCACCACGGATTCCTGAACTATTCTGTCTGCCAAATGTACCCCAAAGTCGTATCTGAAAGGCCTCATTTGGAAGCTGTCTGTCGTTATTCAAAGTGCGAGAATTGGCACCAGAGGTCCTGCATCATGTTTTGGAGCAGTTCGCACGTTAGTGGCTCATTCAATCAGCAACAGCAATGAAAGAAATTGCACTCTCAGAGGAAGCTCTGGACCTGTGCTTTCAAAGCTAGCATTAAGGTGCGCCCCGAGATCTAAGCCATGTTGGAATTTAAACGGAGGAATCGACAAAGAGGCTGCAGAATAACATCGCATCCTTTTGGTTTTCATTAAATCACTGATGAGCAGGAAAATGTAAACGGGGAGAGCGACTGGGAAAGTGAGGCAGTTGCAGCTCTGTTGAAACTCCTTCTTTTTGAGTCACTCAGCAACAAGAGGCGTGAAGGTGACTCAGGCGTGAGAGCTCTTCACATCGAGAACAAAAAGCAATCAAGTGCAGTTAGCACCACTCCCGGAGTGGGGGTGGGGTGAGATAATTAGCTTTTGATTTCAGTTCCTCTGTTCAGAAACTGCCTTTTAAATTGAGGTGAACAGAAACTGCATTTCTAATAAGCACCATGGAATTTAGCAAGATTTTTTGAGTCGCTTCTCGTCGATTCCCACGCAGGTTTCCAACTCAGTTGATGTCGATGTGGCTCATGTCCAGGTGTGAACATCCCTGCAGCCAATTGCATAAAAGGCAAGGAAAGTGGCATCTCGAACTGGCCCCGAGGTCAGAGCATCCTCACAATGTGATCGGTCGTTCTCGGATTGTAATGCTACCTCCGGTGTTAGTGTGGAGAACATTCTTTGGGACTATTATTCTACAAAACAGACACAGTGACTGAAACTATGCTGCACGGTATGATGTGGAACACGGCCTGCTCAGCTTTGTTTATTTTCCCTGTAGTCCGGTGTGTTTCATGTTCCGTGTAAACGTCAAAGTTGTCCTATTTCGAGCAATGGGTGGAATCATTTAGCAAAGTAAGAATCGAAATTGCAGTAATGTCAAGCAGTTCATGGTTATTTGACCAAATCATAAGCGAACATGTATGCTCACGCACTCACAGATACATTTGTAGTTGAAAAGAGTCTGAGAAGATAGCCTCAGCTTACCATTGATTTTTATCCGGATTGATGGGCTATCATTATCTGCTGCGAAATTGATATTGTAGCCGGGCACATCCACGCAGCCGTGCGAGTCCGAGAGGGATCATGGAACCCTTTTCACTTGACTTTCCATCTGTTGTTATGCAGGAGCTCAATTGGAAGTGAAAGAAAATGGGGAACTGGCGCAGTTGGTAGTGTGGCCGAGCGGTCTAAGGCGCTGGATTTAGGTTCCAGTCTCGACAGGGGCGTGGGTTCGAATCCCACCACTGCCATTGCTGCTGATCGACTGCAACGGTGCAGCATTGTTGAAATGCTGTTGCCACCACTGATGTTGTTTCGTTCAGAACAAAATTCGATTTGTTTCCCGGGAATTAACTGTCGAGTGGGAAAGTGCCAAATTTCCTCTGCTGTCATGATCGTGTTCGTCTCCCGCGTGGAAAATTGCAAACATCTCTACTGTTGCTTTACGTTCCAAGCATGTTGAGATTTTACTGGAACCGAATGGTGACTGCTATTTCATCGCTGTTGTGAAACAAAGTCCTGCGGTGAGTCGATTCATCGTTATTTGGCTTTCTGGCGAGTGGGAAAATCGTTCCGATGAATTTTGATGTCATATGCTATTGAATTTCTCCAATTTCCTTCGTTTCTGTCCCGGAGACCCCTGAAGGGAAAGGTAATCTAATCGAGACTGTGATTGGTGAAATTCACTTTTTGTGGCCCATTCTTATTATGTTCTTTCTTTCTCTCTTTTCAGCATTGTCTGTGATATGGTGGTGCACTGAGGCTCAAGTATCATTGAAAAGTAATTTGGAATTGCCCTGTTGTTAGTTGTGAGATTACTTTACGGCTCATGCCCTCGGAGTGTCTCACATTTAGCATTCATGCTCACTGTATCTGAAAATGCATTTGGTTTGCCAGTTTTGTTTGTGTTGCGTGCCAAATGTTTTCTGTTTTGCGATTCGTTCAATACATTACGAATTAACAGGCTTTCTGAGGTAATTTCCAGCTGCAAAAACTCCTCAACTGAGAATCTGGGAAAATTTCACAGAGTATGGGCAGTCGCAGCAAAAGTAAGGAAGTCCTTCGTTTCTGCAGTGTTTCACAATACTACCTTTCCAGTGAGCAGTCGAACAGACTAAATGATTGTGCCACAGACTGCGACGGCCAGCTCGGCTAAAAAGTTATCCTTTTAAAGCCGGTGTAAGCAACACAACGTTATTGGGCTACACCGCGTGAAAACAGATACTTCGGTGTATCTCGTCCATGCATACCACACAGCCAAAATTAAACAACTCCCATGAAACAACGAGCATTTGGAAACAGAAAGGTGAAAGGTAGAACGTCTTCAACTTTCAGTGTCGGATACCACTGAGCTGCAGCAGGGGCGGCTGTGGGCTTGTTTCTGTAGCATAGTGATCAGCACGTTCACCTTCCGCAAGATAGGTTCCCGCGGTCGAAACTGTTTTGTTCTTCATCTGCAGCCTTTTACATGGACAAGAACGGAGCTTTCCTGCTTGCTTTCCCATCTGCAAACCTGCCTTCGAATTTGCTTGAACAAATCTGCTCTCGTAGTGAAATGCAATGCATTTCCATTTGATTACTGTGCAGAGCATTGTAAAGATATTCTACAAACTGCTTCTGATCATGTGCCATTCAGTTTGAGAGTGTAGTTACCGATCCTTCCACGAAGAGCAATACTGCATTTGCATTCCTTGCTGAGGCGGCCCGGTTCAAAGACAGGGAAGAAGGTGATGCGCTGTGTCACAGTGCACCACGGATTCCTGAACTATTCTGTCTGCCAAATGTACCCCAAAGTCGAATCTGAAAGGCCTCATTTGGAAGCTGTCTGTCGTTATTCAAAGTGCGAGAATTGGCACCAGAGGTCCTGCATCATGTTTTGGAGCAGTTCGCACGTTAGTGGCTCATTCAATCAGCAACAGCAATGAAAGAAATTGCACTCTCAGAGGAAGCTCTGGACCTGTGCTTTCAAAGCTAGCATTAAGGTGCGCCCCGAGATCTAAGCCATGTTGGAATTTAAACGGAGGAATCGACAAAGAGGCTGCAGAATAACATCGCATCCTTTTGGTTTTCATTAAATCACTGATGAGCAGGAAAATGTAAACGGGGAGAGCGACTGGAAAGTGAGGCAGTTGCAGCTCTGTTGAAACTCCTTCTTTTTGAGTCACTCAGCAACAAGAGGCGTGAAGGTGACTCAGGCGTGAGAGCTCTTCACATCGAGAACAAAAAGCAATCAAGTGCAGTTAGCACCACTCCCGGAGTGGGGGTGGGGTGAGATAATTAGCTTTTGATTTCAGTTCCTCTGTTCAGAAACTGCCTTTTAAATTGAGGTGAACAGAAACTGCATTTCTAATAAGCACCATGGAATTTAGCAAGATTTTTTGAGTCGCTTCTCGTCGATTCCCACGCAGGTTTCCAACTCAGTTGATGTCGATGTGGCTCATGTCCAGGTGAACATCCCTGCAGCCAATTGCATAAAAGGCAAGGAAAGTGGCATCTCGAACTGGCCCCGAGGTCAGAGCATCCTCACAATGTGATCGGTCGTTCTCGGATTGTAATGCTACCTCCGGTGTTAGTGTGGAGAACATTCTTTGGGACTATTATTCTACAAAACAGACACAGTGACTGAAACTATGCTGCACGGTATGATGTGGAACACGGCCTGCTCAGCTTTGTTTATTTTCCCTGTAGTCCGGTGTGTTTCATGTTCCGTGTAAACGTCAAAGTTGTCCTATTTCGAGCAATGGGTGAAATCATTTAGCAAAGTAAGAATCGAAATTGCAGTAATGTCAAGCAGTTCATGGTTATTTGACCAAATCATAAGCGAACATGTATGCTCACGCACTCACAGATACATTTGTAGTTGAAAAGAGTCTGAGAAGATAGCCTCAGCTTACCATTGATTTTTATCCGGATTGATGGGCTATCATTATCTGCTGCGAAATTGATATTGTAGCCGGGCACATCCACGCAGCCGTGCGAGTCCGAGAGGGATCATGGAACCCTTTTCACTTGACTTTCCATCTGTTGTTATGCAGGAGCTCAATTGGAAGTGAAAGAAAATGGGGAACTGGCGCAGTTGGTAGTGTGGCCGAGCGGTCTAAGGCGCTGGATTTAGGTTCCAGTCTCGACAGGGGCGTTGGTTCGAATCCCACCACTGCCATTGCTGCTGATCGACTGCAACGGTGCAGCATTGTTGAAATGCTGTTGCCACCACTGATGTTGTTTCGTTCAGAACAAAATTCGATTTGTTTCCCCGGGAATTAACTGTCGAGTGGGAAAGTGCCAAATTTCCTCTGCTGTCATGATCGTGTTCGTCTCCCGCGTGGAAAATTGCAAACATCTCTACTGTTGCTTTACGTTCCAAGCATGTTGAGATTTTACTGGAACCGAATGGTGACTGCTATTTCATCGCTGTTGTGAAACAAAGTCCTGCGGTGAGTCGATTCATCGTTATTTGGCTTTCTGGCGAGTGGGAAAATCGTTCCGATGAATTTTGATGTCATATGCTATTGAATTTCTCCAATTTCCTTCGTTTCTGTCCCGGAGACCCCTGAAGGGAAAGGTAATCTAATCGAGACTGTGATTGGTGAAATTCACTTTTTGTGGCCCATTCTTATTATGTTCTTTCTTTCTCTCTTTTCAGCATTGTCTGTGATATGGTGGTGCACTGAGGCTCAAGTATCATTGAAAAGTAATTTGGAATTGCCCTGTTGTTAGTTGTGAGATTACTTTACGGCTCATGCCCTCGGAGTGTCTCACATTTAGCATTCATGCTCACTGTATCTGAAAATGCATTTGGTTTGCCAGTTTTGTTTGTGTTGCGTGCCAAATGTTTTCTGTTTTGCGATTCGTTCAATACATTACGAATTAACAGGCTTTCTGAGGTAATTTCCAGCTGCAAAAACTCCTCAACTGAGAATCTGGGAAAATTTCACAGAGTATGGTCAGTCGCAGCAAAAGTAAGGAAGTCCTTCGTTTCTGCAGTGTTTCACAATACTACCTTTCCAGTGAGCAGTCGAACAGACTAAATGATTGTGCCACAGACTGCGACGGCCAGCTCGGCTAAAAAGTTATCCTTTTAAAGCCGGTGTAAGCAACACAACGTTATTGGGCTACACCGCGTGAAAACAGATACTTCGGTGTATCTCGTCCATGCATACCACACAGCCAAAATTAAACAACTCCCATGAAACAACGAGCATTTGGAAACAGAAAGGTGAAAGGTAGAACGTCTTCAACTTTCAGTGTCGGATACCACTGAGCTGCAGCAGGGGCGGCTGTGGGCTTGTTTCTGTAGCATAGTGATCAGCACGTTCACCTTCCGCAAGATAGGTTCCCGCGGTCGAAACTGTTTTGTTCTTCATCTGCAGCCTTTTACATGGACAAGAACGGAGCTTTCCTGCTTGCTTTCCCATCTGCAAACCTGCCTTCGAATTTGCTTGAACAAATCTGCTCTCGTAGTGAAATGCAATGCATTTCCATTTGATTACTGTGCAGAGCATTGTAAAGATATTCTACAAACTGCTTCTGATCATGTGCCATTCAGTTTGAGAGTGTAGTTACCGATCCTTCCACGAAGAGCAATACTGCATTTGCATTCCTTGCTGAGGCGGCCCGGTTCAAAGACAGGGAAGAAGGTGATGCGCTGGTGTCACAGTGCACCACGGATTCCTGAACTATTCTGTCTGCCAAATGTACCCCAAAGTCGAATCTGAAAGGCCTCATTTGGAAGCTGTCTGTCGTTATTCAAAGTGCGAGAATTGGCACCAGAGGTCCTGCATCATGTTTTGGAGCAGTTCGCACGTTAGTGGCTCATTCAATCAGCAACAGCAATGAAAGAAATTGCACTCTCAGAGGAAGCTCTGGACCTGTGCTTTCAAAGCTAGCATTAAGGTGCGCCCCGAGATCTAAGCCATGTTGGAATTTAAACGGAGGAATCGACAAAGAGGCTGCAGAATAACATCGCATCCTTTTGGTTTTCATTAAATCACTGATGAGCAGGAAAATGTAAACGGGGAGAGCGACTGGGAAAGTGAGGCAGTTGCAGCTCTGTTGAAACTCCTTCTTTTTGAGTCACTCAGCAACAAGAGGCGTGAAGGTGACTCAGGCGTGAGAGCTCTTCACATCGAGAACAAAAAGCAATCAAGTGCAGTTAGCACCACTCCCGGAGTGGGGGTGGGGTGAGATAATTAGCTTTTGATTTCAGTTCCTCTGTTCAGAAACTGCCTTTTAAATTGAGGTGAACAGAAACTGCATTTCTAATAAGCACCATGGAATTTAGCAAGATTTTTTGAGTCGCTTCTCGTCGATTCCCACGCAGGTTTCCAACTCAGTTGATGTCGATGTGGCTCATGTCCAGGTGTGAACATCCCTGCAGCCAATTGCATAAAAGGCAAGGAAAGTGGCATCTCGAACTGGCCCCGAGGTCAGAGCATCCTCACAATGTGATCGGTCGTTCTCGGATTGTAATGCTACCTCCGGTGTTAGTGTGGAGAACATTCTTTGGGACTATTATTCTACAAAACAGACACAGTGACTGAAACTATGCTGCACGGTATGATGTGGAACACGGCCTGCTCAGCTTTGTTTATTTTCCCTGTAGTCCGGTGTGTTTCATGTTCCGTGTAAACGTCAAAGTTGTCCTATTTCGAGCAATGGGTGAAATCATTTAGCAAAGTAAGAATCGAAATTGCAGTAATGTCAAGCAGTTCATGGTTATTTGACCAAATCATAAGCGAACATGTATGCTCACGCACTCACAGATACATTTGTAGTTGAAAAGAGTCTGAGAAGATAGCCTCAGCTTACCATTGATTTTTATCCGGATTGATGGGCTATCATTATCTGCTGCGAAATTGATATTGTAGCCGGGCACATCCACGCAGCCGTGCGAGTCCGAGAGGGATCATGGAACCCTTTTCACTTGACTTTCCATCTGTTGTTATGCAGGAGCTCAATTGGAAGTGAAAGAAAATGGGGAACTGGCGCAGTTGGTAGTGTGGCCGAGCGGTCTAAGGCGCTGGATTTAGGTTCCAGTCTCGACAGGGGCGTGGGTTCGAATCCCACCACTGCCATTGCTGCTGATCGACTGCAACGGTGCAGCATTGTTGAAATGCTGTTGCCACCACTGATGTTGTTTCGTTCAGAACAAAATTCGATTTGTTTCCCGGGAATTAACTGTCGAGTGGGAAAGTGCCAAATTTCCTCTGCTGTCATGATCGTGTTCGTCTCCCGCGTGGAAAATTGCAAACATCTCTACTGTTGCTTTACGTTCCAAGCATGTTGAGATTTTACTGGAACCGAATGGTGACTGCTATTTCATCGCTGTTGTGAAACAAAGTCCTGCGGTGAGTCGATTCATCGTTATTTGGCTTTCTGGCGAGTGGGAAAATCGTTCCGATGAATTTTGATGTCATATGCTATTGAATTTCTCCAATTTCCTTCGTTTCTGTCCCGGAGACCCCTGAAGGGAAAGGTAATCTAATCGAGACTGTGATTGGTGAAATTCACTTTTTGTGGCCCATTCTTATTATGTTCTTTCTTTCTCTCTTTTCAGCATTGTCTGTGATATGGTGGTGCACTGAGGCTCAAGTATCATTGAAAAGTAATTTGGAATTGCCCTGTTGTTAGTTGTGAGATTACTTTACGGCTCATGCCCTCGGAGTGTCTCACATTTAGCATTCATGCTCACTGTATCTGAAAATGCATTTGGTTTGCCAGTTTTGTTTGTGTTGCGTGCCAAATGTTTTCTGTTTTGCGATTCGTTCAATACATTACGAATTAACAGGCTTTCTGAGGTAATTTCCAGCTGCAAAAACTCCTCAACTGAGAATCTGGGAAAATTTCACAGAGTATGGTCAGTCGCAGCAAAAGTAAGGAAGTCCTTCGTTTCTGCAGTGTTTCACAATACTACCTTTCCAGTGAGCAGTCGAACAGACTAAATGATTGTGCCACAGACTGCGACGGCCAGCTCGGCTAAAAAGTTATCCTTTTAAAGCCGGTGTAAGCAACACAACGTTATTGGGCTACACCGCGTGAAAACAGATACTTCGGTGTATCTCGTCCATGCATACCACACAGCCAAAATTAAACAACTCCCATGAAACAACGAGCATTTGGAAACAGAAAGGTGAAAGGTAGAACGTCTTCAACTTTCAGTGTCGGATACCACTGAGCTGCAGCAGGGGCGGCTGTGGGCTTGTTTCTGTAGCATAGTGATCAGCACGTTCACCTTCCGCAAGATAGGTTCCCGCGGTCGAAACTGTTTTGTTCTTCATCTGCAGCCTTTTACATGGACAAGAACGGAGCTTTCTGCTTGCTTTCCCATCTGCAAACCTGCCTTCGAATTTGCTTGAACAAATCTGCTCTCGTAGTGAAATGCAATGCATTTCCATTTGATTACTGTGCAGAGCATTGTAAAGATATTCTACAAACTGCTTCTGATCATGTGCCATTCAGTTTGAGAGTGTAGTTACCGATCCTTCCACGAAGAGCAATACTGCATTTGCATTCCTTGCTGAGGCGGCCCGGTTCAAAGACAGGGAAGAAGGTGATGCGCTGGTGTCACAGTGCACCACGGATTCCTGAACTATTCTGTCTGCCAAATGTACCCCAAAGTCGTATCTGAAAGGCCTCATTTGGAAGCTGTCTGTCGTTATTCAAAGTGCGAGAATTGGCACCAGAGGTCCTGCATCATGTTTTGGAGCAGTTCGCACGTTAGTGGCTCATTCAATCAGCAACAGCAATGAAAGAAATTGCACTCTCAGAGGAAGCTCTGGACCTGTGCTTTCAAAGCTAGCATTAAGGTGCGCCCCGAGATCTAAGCCATGTTGGAATTTAAACGGAGGAATCGACAAAGAGGCTGCAGAATAACATCGCATCCTTTTGGTTTTCATTAAATCACTGATGAGCAGGAAAATGTAAACGGGGAGAGCGACTGGGAAAGTGAGGCAGTTGCAGCTCTGTTGAAACTCCTTCTTTTTGAGTCACTCAGCAACAAGAGGCGTGAAGGTGACTCAGGCGTGAGAGCTCTTCACATCGAGAACAAAAAGCAATCAAGTGCAGTTAGCACCACTCCCGGAGTGGGGGTGGGGTGAGATAATTAGCTTTTGATTTCAGTTCCTCTGTTCAGAAACTGCCTTTTAAATTGAGGTGAACAGAAACTGCATTTCTAATAAGCACCATGGAATTTAGCAAGATTTTTTGAGTCGCTTCTCGTCGATTCCCACGCAGGTTTCCAACTCAGTTGATGTCGATGTGGCTCATGTCCAGGTGTGAACATCCCTGCAGCCAATTGCATAAAAGGCAAGGAAAGTGGCATCTCGAACTGGCCCCGAGGTCAGAGCATCCTCACAATGTGATCGGTCGTTCTCGGATTGTAATGCTACCTCCGGTGTTAGTGTGGAGAACATTCTTTGGGACTATTATTCTACAAAACAGACACAGTGACTGAAACTATGCTGCACGGTATGATGTGGAACACGGCCTGCTCAGCTTTGTTTATTTTCCCTGTAGTCCGGTGTGTTTCATGTTCCGTGTAAACGTCAAAGTTGTCCTATTTCGAGCAATGGGTGAAATCATTTAGCAAAGTAAGAATCGAAATTGCAGTAATGTCAAGCAGTTCATGGTTATTTGACCAAATCATAAGCGAACATGTATGCTCACGCACTCACAGATACATTTGTAGTTGAAAAGAGTCTGAGAAGATAGCCTCAGCTTACCATTGATTTTTATCCGGATTGATGGGCTATCATTATCTGCTGCGAAATTGATATTGTAGCCGGGCACATCCACGCAGCCGTGCGAGTCCGAGAGGGATCATGGAACCCTTTTCACTTGACTTTCCATCTGTTGTTATGCAGGAGCTCAATTGGAAGTGAAAGAAAATGGGGAACTGGCGCAGTTGGTAGTGTGGCCGAGCGGTCTAAGGCGCTGGATTTAGGTTCCAGTCTCGACAGGGCGTGGTTCGAATCCCACCACTGCCATTGCTGCTGATCGACTGCAACGGTGCAGCATTGTTGAAATGCTGTTGCCACCACTGATGTTGTTTCGTTCAGAACAAAATTCGATTTGTTTCCCCGGGAATTAACTGTCGAGTGGGAAAGTGCCAAATTTCCTCTGCTGTCATGATCGTGTTCGTCTCCCGCGTGGAAAATTGCAAACATCTCTACTGTTGCTTTACGTTCCAAGCATGTTGAGATTTTACTGGAACCGAATGGTGACTGCTATTTCATCGCTGTTGTGAAACAAAGTCCTGCGGTGAGTCGATTCATCGTTATTTGGCTTTCTGGCGAGTGGGAAAATCGTTCCGATGAATTTTGATGTCATATGCTATTGAATTTCTCCAATTTCCTTCGTTTCTGTCCCGGAGACCCCTGAAGGGAAAGGTAATCTAATCGAGACTGTGATTGGTGAAATTCACTTTTTGTGGCCCATTCTTATTATGTTCTTTCTTTCTCTCTTTTCAGCATTGTCTGTGATATGGTGGTGCACTGAGGCTCAAGTATCATTGAAAAGTAATTTGGAATTGCCCTGTTGTTAGTTGTGAGATTACTTTACGGCTCATGCCCTCGGAGTGTCTCACATTTAGCATTCATGCTCACTGTATCTGAAAATGCATTTGGTTTGCCAGTTTTGTTTGTGTTGCGTGCCAAATGTTTTCTGTTTTGCGATTCGTTCAATACATTACGAATTAACAGGCTTTCTGAGGTAATTTCCAGCTGCAAAAACTCCTCAACTGAGAATCTGGGAAAATTTCACAGAGTATGGTCAGTCGCAGCAAAAGTAAGGAAGTCCTTCGTTTCTGCAGTGTTTCACAATACTACCTTTCCAGTGAGCAGTCGAACAGACTAAATGATTGTGCCACAGACTGCGACGGCCAGCTCGGCTAAAAAGTTATCCTTTAAAGCCGGTGTAAGCAACACAACGTTATTGGGCTACACCGCGTGAAAACAGATACTTCGGTGTATCTCGTCCATGCATACCACACAGCCAAAATTAAACAACTCCCATGAAACAACGAGCATTTGGAAACAGAAAGGTGAAAGGTAGAACGTCTTCAACTTTCAGTGTCGGATACCACTGAGCTGCAGCAGGGGCGGCTGTGGGCTTGTTCTGTAGCATAGTGATCAGCACGTTCACCTTCCGCAAGATAGGTTCCCGCGGTCGAAACTGTTTTGTTCTTCATCTGCAGCCTTTTACATGGACAAGAACGGAGCTTTCCTGCTTGCTTTCCCATCTGCAAACCTGCCTTCGAATTTGCTTGAACAAATCTGCTCTCGTAGTGAAATGCAATGCATTTCCATTTGATTACTGTGCAGAGCATTGTAAAGATATTCTACAAACTGCTTCTGATCATGTGCCATTCAGTTTGAGAGTGTAGTTACCGATCCTTCCACGAAGAGCAATACTGCATTTGCATTCCTTGCTGAGGCGGCCCGGTTCAAAGACAGGGAAGAAGGTGATGCGCTGGTGTCACAGTGCACCACGGATTCCTGAACTATTCTGTCTGCCAAATGTACCCCAAAGTCGAATCTGAAAGGCCTCATTTGGAAGCTGTCTGTCGTTATTCAAAGTGCGAGAATTGGCACCAGAGGTCCTGCATCATGTTTTGGAGCAGTTCGCACGTTAGTGGCTCATTCAATCAGCAACAGCAATGAAAGAAATTGCACTCTCAGAGGAAGCTCTGGACCTGTGCTTTCAAAGCTAGCATTAAGGTGCGCCCCGAGATCTAAGCCATGTTGGAATTTAAACGGAGGAATCGACAAAGAGGCTGCAGAATAACATCGCATCCTTTTGGTTTTCATTAAATCACTGATGAGCAGGAAAATGTAAACGGGGAGAGCGACTGGGAAAGTGAGGCAGTTGCAGCTCTGTTGAAACTCCTTCTTTTTGAGTCACTCAGCAACAAGAGGCGTGAAGGTGACTCAGGCGTGAGAGCTCTTCACATCGAGAACAAAAAGCAATCAAGTGCAGTTAGCACCACTCCCGGAGTGGGGGTGGGGTGAGATAATTAGCTTTTGATTTCAGTTCCTCTGTTCAGAAACTGCCTTTTAAATTGAGGTGAACAGAAACTGCATTTCTAATAAGCACCATGGAATTTAGCAAGATTTTTTGAGTCGCTTCTCGTCGATTCCCACGCAGGTTTCCAACTCAGTTGATGTCGATGTGGCTCATGTCAGGTGTGAACATCCCTGCAGCCAATTGCATAAAAGGCAAGGAAAGTGGCATCTCGAACTGGCCCCGAGGTCAGAGCATCCTCACAATGTGATCGGTCGTTCTCGGATTGTAATGCTACCTCCGGTGTTAGTGTGGAGAACATTCTTTGGGACTATTATTCTACAAAACAGACACAGTGACTGAAACTATGCTGCACGGTATGATGTGGAACACGGCCTGCTCAGCTTTGTTTATTATCCCTGTAGTCCGGTGTGTTTCATGTTCCGTGTAAACGTCAAAGTTGTCCTATTTCGAGCAATGGGTGAAATCATTTAGCAAAGTAAGAATCGAAATTGCAGTAATGTCAAGCAGTTCATGGTTATTTGACCAAATCATAAGCGAACATGTATGCTCACGCACTCACAGATACATTTGTAGTTGAAAAGAGTCTGAGAAGATAGCCTCAGCTTACCAGTGATTTTTATCCGGATTGATGGGCTATCATTATCTGCTGCGAAATTGATATTGTAGCCGGGCACATCCACGCAGCCGTGCGAGTCCGAGAGGGATCATGGAACCCTTTTCACTTGACTTTCCATCTGTTGTTATGCAGGAGCTCAATTGGAAGTGAAAGAAAATGGGGAACAGGCGCAGTTGGTAGTGTGGCCGAGCGGTCTAAGGCGCTGGATTTAGGTTCCAGTCTCGACAGGGGCGTGGTTCGAATCCCACCACTGCCATTGCTGCTGATCGACTGCAACGGTGCAGCATTGTTGAAATGCTGTTGCCACCACTGATGTTGTTTCGTTCAGAACAAAATTCGATTTGTTTCCCCGGGAATTAACTGTCGAGTGGGAAAGTGCCAAATTTCCTCTGCTGTCATGATCGTGTTCGTCTCCCGCGTGGAAAATTGCAAACATCTCTACTGTTGCTTTACGTTCCAAGCATGTTGAGATTTTACTGGAACCGAATGGTGACTGCTATTTCATCGCTGTTGTGAAACAAAGTCCTGCGGTGAGTCGATTCATCGTTATTTGGCTTTCTGGCGAGTGGGAAAATCGTTCCGATGAATTTTGATGTCATATGCTATTGAATTTCTCCAATTTCCTTCGTTTCTGTCCCGGAGACCCCTGAAGGGAAAGGTAATCTAATCGAGACTGTGATTGGTGAAATTCACTTTTTGTGGCCCATTCTTATTATGTTCTTTCTTTCTCTCTTTTCAGCATTGTCTGTGATATGGTGGTGCACTGAGGCTCAAGTATCATTGAAAAGTAATTTGGAATTGCCCTGTTGTTAGTTGTGAGATTACTTTACGGCTCATGCCCTCGGAGTGTCTCACATTTAGCATTCATGCTCACTGTATCTGAAAATGCATTTGGTTTGCCAGTTTTGTTTGTGTTGCGTGCCAAATGTTTTCTGTTTTGCGATTCGTTCAATACATTACGAATTAACAGGCTTTCTGAGGTAATTTCCAGCTGCAAAAACTCCTCAACTGAGAATCTGGGAAAATTTCACAGAGTATGGTCAGTCGCAGCAAAAGTAAGGAAGTCCTTCGTTTCTGCAGTGTTTCACAATACTACCTTTCCAGTGAGCAGTCGAACAGACTAAATGATTGTGCCACAGACTGCGACGGCCAGCTCGGCTAAAAAGTTATCCTTTAAAGCCGGTGTAAGCAACACAACGTTATTGGGCTACACCGCGTGAAACAGATACTTCGGTGTATCTCGTCCATGCATACCACACAGCCAAAATTAAACAACTCCCATGAAACAACGAGCATTTGGAAACAGAAAGGTGAAAGGTAGAACGTCTTCAACTTTCAGTGTCGGATACCACTGAGCTGCAGCAGGGCGGCTGTGGGCTTGTTTCTGTAGCATAGTGATCAGCACGTTCACCTTCCGCAAGATAGGTTCCCGCGGTCGAAACTGTTTTGTTCTTCATCTGCAGCCTTTTACATGGACAAGAACGGAGCTTTCCTGCTTGCTTTCCCATCTGCAAACCTGCCTTCGAATTTGCTTGAACAAATCTGCTCTCGTAGTGAAATGCAATGCATTTCCATTTGATTACTGTGCAGAGCATTGTAAAGATATTCTACAAACTGCTTCTGATCATGTGCCATTCAGTTTGAGAGTGTAGTTACCGATCCTTCCACGAAGAGCAATACTGCATTTGCATTCCTTGCTGAGGCGGCCCGGTTCAAAGACAGGGAAGAAGGTGATGCGCTGGTGTCACAGTGCACCACGGATTCCTGAACTATTCTGTCTGCCAAATGTACCCCAAAGTCGAATCTGAAAGGCCTCATTTGGAAGCTGTCTGTCGTTATTCAAAGTGCGAGAATTGGCACCAGAGGTCCTGCATCATGTTTTGGAGCAGTTCGCACGTTAGTGGCTCATTCAATCAGCAACAGCAATGAAAGAAATTGCACTCTCAGAGGAAGCTCTGGACCTGTGCTTTCAAAGCTAGCATTAAGGTGCGCCCCGAGATCTAAGCCATGTTGGAATTTAAACGGAGGAATCGACAAAGAGGCTGCAGAATAACATCGCATCCTTTTGGTTTTCATTAAATCACTGATGAGCAGGAAAATGTAAACGGGGAGAGCGACTGGGAAAGTGAGGCAGTTGCAGCTCTGTTGAAACTCCTTCTTTTTGAGTCACTCAGCAACAAGAGGCGTGAAGGTGACTCAGGCGTGAGAGCTCTTCACATCGAGAACAAAAAGCAATCAAGTGCAGTTAGCACCACTCCCGGAGTGGGGTGGGGTGAGATAATTAGCTTTTGATTTCAGTTCCTCTGTTCAGAAACTGCCTTTTAAATTGAGGTGAACAGAAACTGCATTTCTAATAAGCACCATGGAATTTAGCAAGATTTTTTGAGTCGCTTCTCGTCGATTCCCACGCAGGTTTCCAACTCAGTTGATGTCGATGTGGCTCATGTCCAGGTGTGAACATCCCTGCAGCCAATTGCATAAAAGGCAAGGAAAGTGGCATCTCGAACTGGCCCCGAGGTCAGAGCATCCTCACAATGTGATCGGTCGTTCTCGGATTGTAATGCTACCTCCGGTGTTAGTGTGGAGAACATTCTTTGGGACTATTATTCTACAAAACAGACACAGTGACTGAAACTATGCTGCACGGTATGATGTGGAACACGGCCTGCTCAGCTTTGTTTATTTTCCCTGTAGTCCGGTGTGTTTCATGTTCCGTGTAAACGTCAAAGTTGTCCTATTTCGAGCAATGGGTGAAATCATTTAGCAAAGTAAGAATCGAAATTGCAGTAATGTCAAGCAGTTCATGGTTATTTGACCAAATCATAAGCGAACATGTATGCTCACGCACTCACAGATACATTTGTAGTTGAAAAGAGTCTGAGAAGATAGCCTCAGCTTACCATTGATTTTTATCCGGATTGATGGGCTATCATTATCTGCTGCGAAATTGATATTGTAGCCGGGCACATCCACGCAGCCGTGCGAGTCCGAGAGGGATCATGGAACCCTTTTCACTTGACTTTCCATCTGTTGTTATGCAGGAGCTCAATTGGAAGTGAAAGAAAATGGGGAACTGGCGCAGTTGGTAGTGTGGCCGAGCGGTCTAAGGCGCTGGATTTAGGTTCCAGTCTCGACAGGGGCGTGGTTCGAATCCCACCACTGCCATTGCTGCTGATCGACTGCAACGGTGCAGCATTGTTGAAATGCTGTTGCCACCACTGATGTTGTTTCGTTCAGAACAAAATTCGATTTGTTTCCCCGGGAATTAACTGTCGAGTGGGAAAGTGCCAAATTTCCTCTGCTGTCATGATCGTGTTCGTCTCCCGCGTGGAAAATTGCAAACATCTCTACTGTTGCTTTACGTTCCAAGCATGTTGAGATTTTACTGGAACCGAATGGTGACTGCTATTTCATCGCTGTTGTGAAACAAAGTCCTGCGGTGAGTCGATTCATCGTTATTTGGCTTTCTGGCGAGTGGGAAAATCGTTCCGATGAATTTTGATGTCATATGCTATTGAATTTCTCCAATTTCCTTCGTTTCTGTCCCGGAGACCCCTGAAGGGAAAGGTAATCTAATCGAGACTGTGATTGGTGAAATTCACTTTTTGTGGCCCATTCTTATTATGTTCTTTCTTTCTCTCTTTTCAGCATTGTCTGTGATATGGTGGTGCACTGAGGCTCAAGTATCATTGAAAAGTAATTTGGAATTGCCCTGTTGTTAGTTGTGAGATTACTTTACGGCTCATGCCCTCGGAGTGTCTCACATTTAGCATTCATGCTCACTGTATCTGAAAATGCATTTGGTTTGCCAGTTTTGTTTGTGTTGCGTGCCAAATGTTTTCTGTTTTGCGATTCGTTCAATACATTACGAATTAACAGGCTTTCTGAGGTAATTTCCAGCTGCAAAAACTCCTCAACTGAGAATCTGGGAAAATTTCACAGAGTATGGTCAGTCGCAGCAAAAGTAAGGAAGTCCTTCGTTTCTGCAGTGTTTCACAATACTACCTTTCCAGTGAGCAGTCGAACAGACTAAATGATTGTGCCACAGACTGCGACGGCCAGCTCGGCTAAAAAGTTATCCTTTTAAAGCCGGTGTAAGCAACACAACGTTATTGGGCTACACCGCGTGAAAACAGATACTTCGGTGTATCTCGTCCATGCATACCACACAGCCAAAATTAAACAACTCCCATGAAACAACGAGCATTTGGAAACAGAAAGGTGAAAGGTAGAACGTCTTCAACTTTCAGTGTCGGATACCACTGAGCTGCAGCAGGGCGGCTGTGGGCTTGTTTCTGTAGCATAGTGATCAGCACGTTCACCTTCCGCAAGATAGGTTCCCGCGGTCGAAACTGTTTTGTTCTTCATCTGCAGCCTTTTACATGGACAAGAACGGAGCTTTCCTGCTTGCTTTCCCATCTGCAAACCTGCCTTCGAATTTGCTTGAACAAATCTGCTCTCGTAGTGAAATGCAATGCATTTCCATTTGATTACTGTGCAGAGCATTGTAAAGATATTCTACAAACTGCTTCTGATCATGTGCCATTCAGTTTGAGAGTGTAGTTACCGATCCTTCCACGAAGAGCAATACTGCATTTGCATTCCTTGCTGAGGCGGCCCGGTTCAAAGACAGGGAAGAAGGTGATGCGCTGGTGTCACAGTGCACCACGGATTCCTGAACTATTCTGTCTGCCAAATGTACCCCAAAGTCGAATCTGAAAGGCCTCATTTGGAAGCTGTCTGTCGTTATTCAAAGTGCGAGAATTGGCACCAGAGGTCCTGCATCATGTTTTGGAGCAGTTCGCACGTTAGTGGCTCATTCAATCAGCAACAGCAATGAAAGAAATTGCACTCTCAGAGGAAGCTCTGGACCTGTGCTTTCAAAGCTAGCATTAAGGTGCGCCCCGAGATCTAAGCCATGTTGGAATTTAAACGGAGGAATCGACAAAGAGGCTGCAGAATAACATCGCATCCTTTTGGTTTTCATTAAATCACTGATGAGCAGGAAAATGTAAACGGGGAGAGCGACTGGAAAGTGAGGCAGTTGCAGCTCTGTTGAAACTCCTTCTTTTTGAGTCACTCAGCAACAAGAGGCGTGAAGGTGACTCAGGCGTGAGAGCTCTTCACATCGAGAACAAAAAGCAATCAAGTGCAGTTAGCACCACTCCCGGAGTGGGGGTGGGGTGAGATAATTAGCTTTTGATTTCAGTTCCTCTGTTCAGAAACTGCCTTTTAAATTGAGGTGAACAGAAACTGCATTTCTAATAAGCACCATGGAATTTAGCAAGATTTTTTGAGTCGCTTCTCGTCGATTCCCACGCAGGTTTCCAACTCAGTTGATGTCGATGTGGCTCATGTCCAGGTGTGAACATCCCTGCAGCCAATTGCATAAAAGGCAAGGAAAGTGGCATCTCGAACTGGCCCCGAGGTCAGAGCATCCTCACAATGTGATCGGTCGTTCTCGGATTGTAATGCTACCTCCGGTGTTAGTGTGGAGAACATTCTTTGGGACTATTATTCTACAAAACAGACACAGTGACTGAAACTATGCTGCACGGTATGATGTGGAACACGGCCTGCTCAGCTTTGTTTATTTTCCCTGTAGTCCGGTGTGTTTCATGTTCCGTGTAAACGTCAAAGTTGTCCTATTTCGAGCAATGGGTGAAATCATTTAGCAAAGTAAGAATCGAAATTGCAGTAATGTCAAGCAGTTCATGGTTATTTGACCAAATCATAAGCGAACATGTATGCTCACGCACTCACAGATACATTTGTAGTTGAAAAGAGTCTGAGAAGATAGCCTCAGCTTACCATTGATTTTTATCCGGATTGATGGGCTATCATTATCTGCTGCGAAATTGATATTGTAGCCGGGCACATCCACGCAGCCGTGCGAGTCCGAGAGGGATCATGGAACCCTTTTCACTTGACTTTCCATCTGTTGTTATGCAGGAGCTCAATTGGAAGTGAAAGAAAATGGGGAACAGGCGCAGTTGGTAGTGTGGCCGAGCGGTCTAAGGCGCTGGATTTAGGTTCCAGTCTCGACAGGGGCGTGGGTTCGAATCCCACCACTGCCATTGCTGCTGATCGACTGCAACGGTGCAGCATTGTTGAAATGCTGTTGCCACCACTGATGTTGTTTCGTTCAGAACAAAATTCGATTTGTTTCCCCGGGAATTAACTGTCGAGTGGGAAAGTGCCAAATTTCCTCTGCTGTCATGATCGTGTTCGTCTCCCGCGTGGAAAATTGCAAACATCTCTACTGTTGCTTTACGTTCCAAGCATGTTGAGATTTTACTGGAACCGAATGGTGACTGCTATTTCATCGCTGTTGTGAAACAAAGTCCTGCGGTGAGTCGATTCATCGTTATTTGGCTTTCTGGCGAGTGGGAAAATCGTTCCGATGAATTTTGATGTCATATGCTATTGAATTTCTCCAATTTCCTTCGTTTCTGTCCCGGAGACCCCTGAAGGGAAAGGTAATCTAATCGAGACTGTGATTGGTGAAATTCACTTTTTGTGGCCCATTCTTATTATGTTCTTTCTTTCTCTCTTTTCAGCATTGTCTGTGATATGGTGGTGCACTGAGGCTCAAGTATCATTGAAAAGTAATTTGGAATTGCCCTGTTGTTAGTTGTGAGATTACTTTACGGCTCATGCCCTCGGAGTGTCTCACATTTAGCATTCATGCTCACTGTATCTGAAAATGCATTTGGTTTGCCAGTTTTGTTTGTGTTGCGTGCCAAATGTTTTCTGTTTTGCGATTCGTTCAATACATTACGAATTAACAGGCTTTCTGAGGTAATTTCCAGCTGCAAAAACTCCTCAACTGAGAATCTGGGAAAATTTCACAGAGTATGGTCAGTCGCAGCAAAAGTAAGGAAGTCCTTCGTTTCTGCAGTGTTTCACAATACTACCTTTCCAGTGAGCAGTCGAACAGACTAAATGATTGTGCCACAGACTGCGACGGCCAGCTCGGCTAAAAAGTTATCCTTTTAAAGCCGGTGTAAGCAACACAACGTTATTGGGCTACACCGCGTGAAAACAGATACTTCGGTGTATCTCGTCCATGCATACCACACAGCCAAAATTAAACAACTCCCATGAAACAACGAGCATTTGGAACAGAAAGGTGAAAGGTAGAACGTCTTCAACTTTCAGTGTCGGATACCACTGAGCTGCAGCAGGGGCGGCTGTGGGCTTGTTTCTGTAGCATAGTGATCAGCACGTTCACCTTCCGCAAGATAGGTTCCCGCGGTCGAAACTGTTTTGTTCTTCATCTGCAGCCTTTTACATGGACAAGAACGGAGCTTTCCTGCTTGCTTTCCCATCTGCAAACCTGCCTTCGAATTTGCTTGAACAAATCTGCTCTCGTAGTGAAATGCAATGCATTTCCATTTGATTACTGTGCAGAGCATTGTAAAGATATTCTACAATCTGCTTCTGATCATGTGCCATTCAGTTTGAGAGTGTAGTTACCGATCCTTCCACGAAGAGCAATACTGCATTTGCATTCCTTGCTGAGGCGGCCCGGTTCAAAGACAGGGAAGAAGGTGATGCGCTGGTGTCACAGTGCACCACGGATTCCTGAACTATTCTGTCTGCCAAATGTACCCCAAAGTCGAATCTGAAAGGCCTCATTTGGAAGCTGTCTGTCGTTATTCAAAGTGCGAGAATTGGCACCAGAGGTCCTGCATCATGTTTT
Source organism: Hemiscyllium ocellatum (assembly GCF_020745735.1). Lineage (NCBI taxonomy): Eukaryota > Metazoa > Chordata > Chondrichthyes > Orectolobiformes > Hemiscylliidae > Hemiscyllium > Hemiscyllium ocellatum. The sequence goes on along the minus strand of NW_026868098.1, from coordinate 10,885 downwards.
GGAGCAGTTCGCACGTTAGTGGCTCATTCAATCAGCAACAGCAATGAAAGAAATTGCACTCTCAGAGGAAGCTCTGGACCTGTGCTTTCAAAGCTAGCATTAAGGTGCGCCCCGAGATCTAAGCCATGTTGGAATTTAAACGGAGGAATCGACAAAGAGGCTGCAGAATAACATCGCATCCTTTTGGTTTTCATTAAATCACTGATGAGCAGGAAAATGTAAACGGGGGAGAGCGACTGGGAAAGTGAGGCAGTTGCAGCTCTGTTGAAACTCCTTCTTTTTGAGTCACTCAGCAACAAGAGGCGTGAAGGTGACTCAGGCGTGAGAGCTCTTCACATCGAGAACAAAAAGCAATCAAGTGCAGTTAGCACCACTCCCGGAGTGGGGGTGGGGTGAGATAATTAGCTTTTGATTTCAGTTCCTCTGTTCAGAAACTGCCTTTTAAATTGAGGTGAACAGAAACTGCATTTCTAATAAGCACCATGGAATTTAGCAAGATTTTTTGAGTCGCTTCTCGTCGATTCCACGCAGGTTTCCAACTCAGTTGATGTCGATGTGGCTCATGTCCAGGTGTGAACATCCCTGCAGCCAATTGCATAAAAGGCAAGGAAAGTGGCATCTCGAACTGGCCCCGAGGTCAGAGCATCCTCACAATGTGATCGGTCGTTCTCGGATTGTAATGCTACCTCCGGTGTTAGTGTGGAGAACATTCTTTGGGACTATTATTCTACAAAACAGACACAGTGACTGAAACTATGCTGCACGGTATGATGTGGAACACGGCCTGCTCAGCTTTGTTTATTATCCCTGTAGTCCGGTGTGTTTCATGTTCCGTGTAAACGTCAAAGTTGTCCTATTTCGAGCAATGGGTGAAATCATTTAGCAAAGTAAGAATCGAAATTGCAGTAATGTCAAGCAGTTCATGGTTATTTGACCAAATCATAAGCGAACATGTATGCTCACGCACTCACAGATACATTTGTAGTTGAAAAGAGTCTGAGAAGATAGCCTCAGCTTACCATTGATTTTTATCCGGATTGATGGGCTATCATTATCTGCTGCGAAATTGATATTGTAGCCGGGCACATCCACGCAGCCGTGCGAGTCCGAGAGGGATCATGGAACCCTTTTCACTTGACTTTCCATCTGTTGTTATGCAGGAGCTCAATTGGAAGTGAAGAAAATGGGGAACTGGCGCAGTTGGTAGTGTGGCCGAGCGGTCTAAGGCGCTGGATTTAGGTTCCAGTCTCGACAGGGGCGTGGGTTCGAATCCCACCACTGCCATTGCTGCTGATCGACTGCAACGGTGCAGCATTGTTGAAATGCTGTTGCCACCACTGATGTTGTTTCGTTCAGAACAAAATTCGATTTGTTTCCCCGGGAATTAACTGTCGAGTGGGAAAGTGCCAAATTTCCTCTGCTGTCATGATCGTGTTCGTCTCCCGCGTGGAAAATTGCAAACATCTCTACTGTTGCTTTACGTTCCAAGCATGTTGAGATTTTACTGGAACCGAATGGTGACTGCTATTTCATCGCTGTTGTGAAACAAAGTCCTGCGGTGAGTCGATTCATCGTTATTTGGCTTTCTGGCGAGTGGGAAAATCGTTCCGATGAATTTTGATGTCATATGCTATTGAATTTCTCCAATTTCCTTCGTTTCTGTCCCGGAGACCCCTGAAGGGAAAGGTAATCTAATCGAGACTGTGATTGGTGAAATTCACTTTTTGTGGCCCATTCTTATTATGTTCTTTCTTTCTCTCTTTTCAGCATTGTCTGTGATATGGTGGTGCACTGAGGCTCAAGTATCATTGAAAAGTAATTTGGAATTGCCCTGTTGTTAGTTGTGAGATTACTTTACGGCTCATGCCCTCGGAGTGTCTCACATTTAGCATTCATGCTCACTGTATCTGAAAATGCATTTGGTTTGCCAGTTTTGTTTGTGTTGCGTGCCAAATGTTTTCTGTTTTGCGATTCGTTCAATACATTACGAATTAACAGGCTTTCTGAGGTAATTTCCAGCTGCAAAAACTCCTCAACTGAGAATCTGGGAAAATTTCACAGAGTATGGTCAGTCGCAGCAAAAGTAAGGAAGTCCTTCGTTTCTGCAGTGTTTCACAATACTACCTTTCCAGTGAGCAGTCGAACAGACTAAATGATTGTGCCACAGACTGCGACGGCCAGCTCGGCTAAAAAGTTATCCTTTTAAAGCCGGTGTAAGCAACACAACGTTATTGGGCTACACCGCGTGAAAACAGATACTTCGGTGTATCTCGTCCATGCATACCACACAGCCAAAATTAAACAACTCCCATGAAACAACGAGCATTTGGAAACAGAAAGGTGAAAGGTAGAACGTCTTCAACTTTCAGTGTCGGATACCACTGAGCTGCAGCAGGGGCGGCTGTGGGCTTGTTTCTGTAGCATAGTGATCAGCACGTTCACCTTCCGCAAGATAGGTTCCCGCGGTCGAAACTGTTTTGTTCTTCATCTGCAGCCTTTTACATGGACAAGAACGGAGCTTTCCTGCTTGCTTTCCCATCTGCAAACCTGCCTTCGAATTTGCTTGAACAAATCTGCTCTCGTAGTGAAATGCAATGCATTTCCATTTGATTACTGTGCAGAGCATTGTAAAGATATTCTACAAACTGCTTCTGATCATGTGCCATTCAGTTTGAGAGTGTAGTTACCGATCCTTCCACGAAGAGCAATACTGCATTTGCATTCCTTGCTGAGGCGGCCCGGTTCAAAGACAGGGAAGAAGGTGATGCGCTGGTGTCACAGTGCACCACGGATTCCTGAACTATTCTGTCTGCCAAATGTACCCCAAAGTCGAATCTGAAAGGCCTCATTTGGAAGCTGTCTGTCGTTATTCAAAGTGCGAGAATTGGCACCAGAGGTCCTGCATCATGTTTTGGAGCAGTTCGCACGTTAGTGGCTCATTCAATCAGCAACAGCAATGAAAGAAATTGCACTCTCAGAGGAAGCTCTGGACCTGTGCTTTCAAAGCTAGCATTAAGGTGCGCCCCGAGATCTAAGCCATGTTGGAATTTAAACGGAGGAATCGACAAAGAGGCTGCAGAATAACATCGCATCCTTTTGGTTTTCATTAAATCACTGATGAGCAGGAAAATGTAAACGGGGAGAGCGACTGGGAAAGTGAGGCAGTTGCAGCTCTGTTGAAACTCCTTCTTTTTGAGTCACTCAGCAACAAGAGGCGTGAAGGTGACTCAGGCGTGAGAGCTCTTCACATCGAGAACAAAAAGCAATCAAGTGCAGTTAGCACCACTCCCGGAGTGGGGGTGGGGTGAGATAATTAGCTTTTGATTTCAGTTCCTCTGTTCAGAAACTGCCTTTTAAATTGAGGTGAACAGAAACTGCATTTCTAATAAGCACCATGGAATTTAGCAAGATTTTTTGAGTCGCTTCTCGTCGATTCCCACGCAGGTTTCCAACTCAGTTGATGTCGATGTGGCTCATGTCCAGGTGTGAACATCCCTGCAGCCAATTGCATAAAAGGCAAGGAAAGTGGCATCTCGAACTGGCCCCGAGGTCAGAGCATCCTCACAATGTGATCGGTCGTTCTCGGATTGTAATGCTACCTCCGGTGTTAGTGTGGAGAACATTCTTTGGGACTATTATTCTACAAAACAGACACAGTGACTGAAACTATGCTGCACGGTATGATGTGGAACACGGCCTGCTCAGCTTTGTTTATTATCCCTGTAGTCCGGTGTGTTTCATGTTCCGTGTAAACGTCAAAGTTGTCCTATTTCGAGCAATGGGTGAAATCATTTAGCAAAGTAAGAATCGAAATTGCAGTAATGTCAAGCAGTTCATGGTTATTTGACCAAATCATAAGCGAACATGTATGCTCACGCACTCACAGATACATTTGTAGTTGAAAAGAGTCTGAGAAGATAGCCTCAGCTTACCATTGATTTTTATCGGATTGATGGGCTATCATTATCTGCTGCGAAATTGATATTGTAGCCGGGCACATCCACGCAGCCGTGCGAGTCCGAGAGGGATCATGGAACCCTTTTCACTTGACTTTCCATCTGTTGTTATGCAGGAGCTCAATTGGAAGTGAAAGAAAATGGGGAACTGGCGCAGTTGGTAGTGTGGCCGAGCGGTCTAAGGCGCTGGATTTAGGTTCCAGTCTCGACAGGGGCGGGGTTCGAATCCCACCACTGCCATTGCTGCTGATCGACTGCAACGGTGCAGCATTGTTGAAATGCTGTTGCCACCACTGATGTTGTTTCGTTCAGAACAAAATTCGATTTGTTTCCCGGGAATTAACTGTCGAGTGGGAAAGTGCCAAATTTCCTCTGCTGTCATGATCGTGTTCGTCTCCCGCGTGGAAAATTGCAAACATCTCTACTGTTGCTTTACGTTCCAAGCATGTTGAGATTTTACTGGAACCGAATGGTGACTGCTATTTCATCGCTGTTGTGAAACAAAGTCCTGCGGTGAGTCGATTCATCGTTATTTGGCTTTCTGGCGAGTGGGAAAATCGTTCCGATGAATTTTGATGTCATATGCTATTGAATTTCTCCAATTTCCTTCGTTTCTGTCCCGGAGACCCCTGAAGGGAAAGGTAATCTAATCGAGACTGTGATTGGTGAAATTCACTTTTTGTGGCCCATTCTTATTATGTTCTTTCTTTCTCTCTTTTCAGCATTGTCTGTGATATGGTGGTGCACTGAGGCTCAAGTATCATTGAAAAGTAATTTGGAATTGCCCTGTTGTTAGTTGTGAGATTACTTTACGGCTCATGCCCTCGGAGTGTCTCACATTTAGCATTCATGCTCACTGTATCTGAAAATGCATTTGGTTTGCCAGTTTTGTTTGTGTTGCGTGCCAAATGTTTTCTGTTTTGCGATTCGTTCAATACATTACGAATTAACAGGCTTTCTGAGGTAATTTCCAGCTGCAAAAACTCCTCAACTGAGAATCTGGGAAAATTTCACAGAGTATGGTCAGTCGCAGCAAAAGTAAGGAAGTCCTTCGTTTCTGCAGTGTTTCACAATACTACCTTTCCAGTGAGCAGTCGAACAGACTAAATGATTGTGCCACAGACTGCGACGGCCAGCTCGGCTAAAAAGAAAGCCGTGTAAGCAACACAACGTTATTGGGCTACACCGCGTGAAAACAGATACTTCGGTGTATCTCGTCCATGCATACCACACAGCCAAAATTAAACAACTCCCATGAAACAACGAGCATTTGGAAACAGAAAGGTGAAAGGTAGAACGTCTTCAACTTTCAGTGTCGGATACCACTGAGCTGCAGCAGGGGCGCTGTGGGCTTGTTTCTGTAGCATAGTGATCAGCACGTTCACCTTCCGCAAGATAGGTTCCCGCGGTCGAAACTGTTTTGTTCTTCATCTGCAGCCTTTTACATGGACAAGAACGGAGCTTTCCTGCTTGCTTTCCCATCTGCAAACCTGCCTTCGAATTTGCTTGAACAAATCTGCTCTCGTAGTGAAATGCAATGCATTTCCATTTGATTACTGTGCAGAGCATTGTAAAGATATTCTACAAACTGCTTCTGATCATGTGCCATTCAGTTTGAGAGTGTAGTTACCGATCCTTCCACGAAGAGCAATACTGCATTTGCATTCCTTGCTGAGGCGGCCCGGTTCAAAGACAGGGAAGAAGGTGATGCGCTGGTGTCACAGTGCACCACGGATTCCTGAACTATTCTGTCTGCCAAATGTACCCCAAAGTCGAATCTGAAAGGCCTCATTTGGAAGCTGTCTGTCGTTATTCAAAGTGCGAGAATTGGCACCAGAGGTCCTGCATCATGTTTTGGAGCAGTTCGCACGTTAGTGGCTCATTCAATCAGCAACAGCAATGAAAGAAATTGCACTCTCAGAGGAAGCTCTGGACCTGTGCTTTCAAAGCTAGCATTAAGGTGCGCCCCGAGATCTAAGCCATGTTGGAATTTAAACGGAGGAATCGACAAAGAGGCTGCAGAATAACATCGCATCCTTTTGGTTTTCATTAAATCACTGATGAGCAGGAAAATGTAAACGGGGAGAGCGACTGGGAAAGTGAGGCAGTTGCAGCTCTGTTGAAACTCCTTCTTTTTGAGTCACTCAGCAACAAGAGGCGTGAAGGTGACTCAGGCGTGAGAGCTCTTCACATCGAGAACAAAAAGCAATCAAGTGCAGTTAGCACCACTCCCGGAGTGGGGGTGGGGTGAGATAATTAGCTTTTGATTTCAGTTCCTCTGTTCAGAAACTGCCTTTTAAATTGAGGTGAACAGAAACTGCATTTCTAATAAGCACCATGGAATTTAGCAAGATTTTTTGAGTCGCTTCTCGTCGATTCCCACGCAGGTTTCCAACTCAGTTGATGTCGATGTGGCTCATGTCCAGGTGTGAACATCCCTGCAGCCAATTGCATAAAAGGCAAGGAAAGTGGCATCTCGAACTGGCCCCGAGGTCAGAGCATCCTCACAATGTGATCGGTCGTTCTCGGATTGTAATGCTACCTCCGGTGTTAGTGTGGAGAACATTCTTTGGGACTATTATTCTACAAAACAGACACAGTGACTGAAACTATGCTGCACGGTATGATGTGGAACACGGCCTGCTCAGCTTTGTTTATTTTCCTGTAGTCCGGTGTGTTTCATGTTCCGTGTAAACGTCAAAGTTGTCCTATTTCGAGCAATGGGTGAAATCATTTAGCAAAGTAAGAATCGAAATTGCAGTAATGTCAAGCAGTTCATGGTTATTTGACCAAATCATAAGCGAACATGTATGCTCACGCACTCACAGATACATTTGTAGTTGAAAGAGTCTGAGAAGATAGCCTCAGCTTACCATTGATTTTTATCCGGATTGATGGGCTATCATTATCTGCTGCGAAATTGATATTGTAGCCGGGCACATCCACGCAGCCGTGCGAGTCCGAGAGGGATCATGGAACCCTTTTCACTTGACTTTCCATCTGTTGTTATGCAGGAGCTCAATTGGAAGTGAAAGAAAATGGGGAACAGGCGCAGTTGGTAGTGTGGCCGAGCGGTCTAAGGCGCTGGATTTAGGTTCCAGTCTCGACAGGGGCGTGGGTTCGAATCCCACCACTGCCATTGCTGCTGATCGACTGCAACGGTGCAGCATTGTTGAAATGCTGTTGCCACCACTGATGTTGTTTCGTTCAGAACAAAATTCGATTTGTTTCCCCGGGAATTAACTGTCGAGTGGGAAAGTGCCAAATTTCCTCTGCTGTCATGATCGTGTTCGTCTCCCGCGTGGAAAATTGCAAACATCTCTACTGTTGCTTTACGTTCCAAGCATGTTGAGATTTTACTGGAACCGAATGGTGACTGCTATTTCATCGCTGTTGTGAAACAAAGTCCTGCGGTGAGTCGATTCATCGTTATTTGGCTTTCTGGCGAGTGGGAAAATCGTTCCGATGAATTTTGATGTCATATGCTATTGAATTTCTCCAATTTCCTTCGTTTCTGTCCCGGAGACCCCTGAAGGGAAAGGTAATCTAATCGAGACTGTGATTGGTGAAATTCACTTTTTGTGGCCCATTCTTATTATGTTCTTTCTTTCTCTCTTTTCAGCATTGTCTGTGATATGGTGGTGCACTGAGGCTCAAGTATCATTGAAAAGTAATTTGGAATTGCCCTGTTGTTAGTTGTGAGATTACTTTACGGCTCATGCCCTCGGAGTGTCTCACATTTAGCATTCATGCTCACTGTATCTGAAAATGCATTTGGTTTGCCAGTTTTGTTTGTGTTGCGTGCCAAATGTTTTCTGTTTTGCGATTCGTTCAATACATTACGAATTAACAGGCTTTCTGAGGTAATTTCCAGCTGCAAAAACTCCTCAACTGAGAATCTGGGAAAATTTCACAGAGTATGGTCAGTCGCAGCAAAAGTAAGGAAGTCCTTCGTTTCTGCAGTGTTTCACAATACTACCTTTCCAGTGAGCAGTCGAACAGACTAAATGATTGTGCCACAGACTGCGACGGCCAGCTCGGCTAAAAAGTTATCCTTTTAAAGCCGGTGTAAGCAACACAACGTTATTGGGCTACACCGCGTGAAAACAGATACTTCGGTGTATCTCGTCCATGCATACCACACAGCCAAAATTAAACAACTCCCATGAAACAACGAGCATTTGGAAACAGAAAGGTGAAAGGTAGAACGTCTTCAACTTTCAGTGTCGGATACCACTGAGCTGCAGCAGGGGCGGCTGTGGGCTTGTTTCTGTAGCATAGTGATCAGCACGTTCACCTTCCGCAAGATAGGTTCCCGCGGTCGAAACTGTTTTGTTCTTCATCTGCAGCCTTTTACATGGACAAGAACGGAGCTTTCCTGCTTGCTTTCCCATCTGCAAACCTGCCTTCGAATTTGCTTGAACAAATCTGCTCTCGTAGTGAAATGCAATGCATTTCCATTTGATTACTGTGCAGAGCATTGTAAAGATATTCTACAAACTGCTTCTGATCATGTGCCATTCAGTTTGAGAGTGTAGTTACCGATCCTTCCACGAAGAGCAATACTGCATTTGCATTCCTTGCTGAGGCGGCCCGGTTCAAAGACAGGGAAGAAGGTGATGCGCTGGTGTCACAGTGCACCACGGATTCCTGAACTATTCTGTCTGCCAAATGTACCCAAAGTCGAATCTGAAAGGCCTCATTTGGAAGCTGTCTGTCGTTATTCAAAGTGCGAGAATTGGCACCAGAGGTCCTGCATCATGTTTTGGAGCAGTTCGCACGTTAGTGGCTCATTCAATCAGCAACAGCAATGAAAGAAATTGCACTCTCAGAGGAAGCTCTGGACCTGTGCTTTCAAAGCTAGCATTAAGGTGCGCCCCGAGATCTAAGCCATGTTGGAATTTAAACGGAGGAATCGACAAAGAGGCTGCAGAATAACATCGCATCCTTTTGGTTTTCATTAAATCACTGATGAGCAGGAAAATGTAAACGGGGAGAGCGACTGGGAAAGTGAGGCAGTTGCAGCTCTGTTGAAACTCCTTCTTTTTGAGTCACTCAGCAACAAGAGGCGTGAAGGTGACTCAGGCGTGAGAGCTCTTCACATCGAGAACAAAAAGCAATCAAGTGCAGTTAGCACCACTCCCGGAGTGGGGTGGGGTGAGATAATTAGCTTTTGATTTCAGTTCCTCTGTTCAGAAACTGCCTTTTAAATTGAGGTGAACAGAAACTGCATTTCTAATAAGCACCATGGAATTTAGCAAGATTTTTTGAGTCGCTTCTCGTCGATTCCCACGCAGGTTTCCAACTCAGTTGATGTCGATGTGGCTCATGTCCAGGTGTGAACATCCCTGCAGCCAATTGCATAAAAGGCAAGGAAAGTGGCATCTCGAACTGGCCCCGAGGTCAGAGCATCCTCACAATGTGATCGGTCGTTCTCGGATTGTAATGCTACCTCCGGTGTTAGTGTGGAGAACATTCTTTGGGACTATTATTCTACAAAACAGACACAGTGACTGAAACTATGCTGCACGGTATGATGTGAACACGGCCTGCTCAGCTTTGTTTTTATTCCCCTGTAGTCCGTGTGTTTCATGTTCCGTGTAAACGTCAAAGTTGTCCTATTTCGAGCAATGGGTGAAATCATTTAGCAAAGTAAGAATCGAAATTGCAGTAATGTCAAGCAGTTCATGGTTATTTGACCAAATCATAAGCGAACATGTATGCTCACGCACTCACAGATACATTTGTAGTTGAAAAGAGTCTGAGAAGATAGCCTCAGCTTACCATTGATTTTTATCCGGATTGATGGGCTATCATTATCTGCTGCGAAATTGATATTGTAGCCGGGCACATCCACGCAGCCGTGCGAGTCCGAGAGGGATCATGGAACCCTTTTCACTTGACTTTCCATCTGTTGTTATGCAGGAGCTCAATTGGAAGTGAAAGAAAATGGGGAACTGGCGCAGTTGGTAGTGTGGCCGAGCGGTCTAAGGCGCTGGATTTAGGTTCCAGTCTCGACAGGTGCGCGGGTTCGAATCCCACCACAGCCATTGCTGCTGATCGACTGCAACGGTGCAGCATTGTTGAAATGCTGTTGCCACCACTGATGTTGTTTCGTTCAGAACAAAATTCGATTTGTTTCCCTGGGAATTAACTGTCGAGTGGGAAAGTGCCAAATTTCCTCTGCTGTCATGATCGTGTTCGTCTCCCGCGTGGAAAATTGCAAACATCTCTACTGTTGCTTTACGTTCCAAGCATGTTGAGATTTTACTGGAACCGAATGGTGACTGCTATTTCATCGCTGTTGTGAAACAAAGTCCTGCGGTGAGTCGATTCATCGTTATTTGGCTTTCTGGCGAGTGGGAAAATCGTTCCGATGAATTTTGATGTCATATGCTATTGAATTTCTCCAATTTCCTTCGTTTCTGTCCCGGAGACCCCCTGAAGGGAAAGGTAATCTAATCGAGACTGTGATTGGTGAAATTCACTTTTTGTGGCCCATTCTTATTATGTTCTTTCTTTCTCTCTTTTCAGCATTGTCTGTGATATGGTGGTGCACTGAGGCTCAAGTATCATTGAAAAGTAATTTGGAATTGCCCTGTTGTTAGTTGTGAGATTACTTTACGGCTCATGCCTCGAGTGTCTCACATTTAGCATTCATGCTCACTGTATCTGAAAATGCATTTGGTTTGCCAGTTTTGTTTGTGTTTGCGTGCCAAATGTTTTCTGTTTTGGGGGCGATTCGTTCAATACATTACGAATTAACAGGCTTTCTGAGGTAATTTCCAGCTGCAAAAACTCCTCAACTGAGAATCTGGGAAAATTTCACAGAGTATGGTCAGTCCGCAGCACAAAGTAAGAAGTCCTTCGTTTCTGCAGTGTTTCACAATACTAACCTTCCAGTGAGCGCAGTCGAACAGACTAAATGA